>NW_021146076.1:0-38515 GCF_002837175.3 Physeter macrocephalus
CTGTAGTGGTTTCTTTGTAGACATTAACTCTTTTAATTCTCTCTCTCAACAACCCATAATGTAGATTTTAGTATCCTCATTTCAGAGCTCAGTTAAATAACCTTTCTGTAGTTCAGTGCTAATAAGCGGCAGAGCCCATATTTGAACTTGGGTCTAACTCCAACACTGGTGCACAGGGCCTCTACTAACACTCTTGTTTCCTGTCTTTTTGCCATGCAGCTTTTAGACAGCATTTTGAGATACTGCTGACCTGAAGAGGTGTTGTGCCTCATAATGATTACCGTTGTTTATCTTTTAGATAAGAAACAGATGGAAACATTTTGAGAGATGGATAAAAACTAAAGCCTAATGAAATTTGTTTTTTTCCTTATTTGGTAGAAAGATTTATAGGAGCAGACAAAGGGGGGATAACTATTCAGAAAAAATAAGATCTGTGATTCTGGCAGAGGAGAAAATACAATTGAGAAAACAGGAGAGTGACTCCAACTCTGCAAGCAGGCTGGTTCTGCAGCCTGCTGAGGCCAAAAGCCTGATGTCTAAAGAACATCACATCCTTTAGAGATTTCTATCTCAAGCAACTTTTTTCTAACTTATTTTATTATTATTACTCTTACTAGCAAAATATAAGACCCCACCCGATTATTCTGACTCATAGTATTGAAAATTTGAAGGAAACCCCAGAGAGCATCTGGTTTAGTCTCTACATTTTAGAGCAAACAGAGCAGGAGTCCCTCTGCACGTAATCCCACGACACGCTCGAGACAGAGCTGGTAGCTGGACTACTTCCCCTGATTCCAACCTTAGGGTTCTTTACACCATGCTTGGGCCCTTCGTTTGTAGGAATGGTCATTACCCTGCATTTGCACGGTTAGATTTTATTTAAATGGCTGCCAGCCCTTAATTTCTGAGAACCTCCTTAGCTGATTTTCCATTTAAGCAATATCCTGCTTGTCTCCACCAACATATACCCTCTGTGTGGTCATTTCTCTTGGAGTATAAGAGCTGGATCCCCTTTGTCTGTGGTTTGGCTTACTCTCTTGAGTAACATGGTATATTTGCTTATCAAAACAGTCTTTTCATTGCCTATTCCTGTAGAAACCAGGCTGTATTGATTCCTTCCCTTCCTTGATAGTGACTACATGCCCAGTCTCCCTGGAAGAGGAGCTAGAGTGACCCAGATGGCCTGTGTCTGCACTTGAGAGGCTTCTCCCTTTTGCTTTCAGTCAGAGCTGTGGCATCGGCCTCCTCATTCCCTCTGTTGGTCAGGCCTGCACCCTCCACTGCCCCTTCTCATTGTCCCTGTGCTCTTACAGAATCCTCATCCTCCCGTCCCTAACATCACTATTATCAAAGCTGGTCCGTAGCGATCCTTTGTTCCAGCCTCCTTTGTCCAGATGAGGAAATAAAGCCCAGAGAGGCTCAGCGATTTGCCCAAGATCACACTGTGATTTGGGGGCCTGCCTGGGGCTGGAGCTTAGACCTGACTGATTTGGCCAGTGCAGTTTCCAGCTGCAGCTCCGTCCTGTTCAGAATTCACTTGGTGCATCTTAGCCAAAAGAATGGCTGAATTTGACTGAACATTTTAAATTTTTTGTTTTGTTTATGTATTTGTTTGATCTCCGGTCAAATAGTAATACCTTAAATACGTAAATATTTAATCCAATGCATCCTGAGGCAGACGTAGTTTGTGGTGTGGTATATTTTCAGGGCTGTTCATTCTCACTGGTTCAGGTTGGATTCAGGTGGTTTGACTCCCTGTTTCCTGATCCCCGATCACACGGCACCCTACATGGCCATTTCTCATGTTGTGTGGAGGACCTTGATTGTATAGCCACATATATTTCCTATCAGTGGCTGCCAAACCCACAGTACCCCTGCTTTCTGGCATAAGCTTATATGGAACCATCCTTTGGCGTGACTTCCTCGGCCTATTGCTGACCTGAAGCTCTTATTCCCACTTTCCTATTAGCAGCCTGTTGCAGAGGCAAAGATTCCTGAGAAGCGGGCCTCACCATCCAAGCCAGCCTCGCCATCCAAGCTGGTTTCTGCCCTGGCCGGTAGGCCTGGCTCCAAGAGCACCCAGACTGTTCCAAAAGCCACAGCAGCTGCCGCTCTTGCCTCAGTTGGGCCAAGCAGTAGGAGCCCCTCTACACCCCTGCCCAAGAGGCCCCCTGGTGAGTACTCGCTTCCCTCCCATGGGAACCAGTGGGGAGGAGGGTGGGGCCTTGGCTTTTTGCTCCAGCCATAGTGCCGGCCGGCATCACAGACAGCTGTGCAGACCTGCTTGTGCACCAGTCCTTAATGAGGTCTGTTGAAAAGTGATAGCCTCGATCTCCATGTGAGGTTAGTAGGTATGTGTATCCAGAAAAATCCTGAGTGAAGGGGATTCTCATGAATTCCAAGGTAGAATTTACTATTCCTTTCTTAGTAACTCCACAGCACCCAGCACGTTGTGTTCGTGGACTTTCATGATAAGAAACAGGCCATTCAAAGAAAGGCCACGTAGAAGGGCAGGCATTGTCAAGACTGTAGAAAAGAGTAAGACACAGTGCTTGGCCTTGGACGCTCCATCAGGGCATGGTCTTTACTTGGCTGTCTGATTTACTAGTTTGTTCTCAGATACTAGCACAGCCCCTGGCTCAAACAGTTTGGTAATTGTTGAATGAATGCATGAATCTCAGTTTTGGATGAGCCATTCAGTAGGTTATTTTGTTAATTGTGATGTTAAAAAGTATACGTTTGTGCAGCAGTCAAGACTGAGGGGAAACCTGCAGACATCAAGAAGATGGCTACGAAGTCTGCACCAGGTAAGACCCCATCCCCCGCTTCATGGATCCCAGATTTAAACCCCCACCTCTTCCATGGCTTTAAGGCTCCCTTCGCTCTCTCCCCTGCACACCTGTTATCTCTCACTCCCACCTTTGCAGCTGACGTGAGTCGCCCAAAGAGCACCTCCACCAGTTCCGTGAAGAAAAGTGCCGCCGTCCCTGGGTCAGCACCCCCAGCAGGGGTGACTCCCAGCCGCATCAAGCCCACAGCCACGCCTCCCCGGCCCTCTGGGACTCCTTCTGTGGACAAGAAGCCCACGTCAGCCAAGCCCAGCTCCTCTGCCCCAAGGCTGGGCCGCGTGGCTACCAATGCTTCTGCCCCTGATCTGAAGAATGTCCGTTCCAAGGTTGGCTCCACGGAAAACATCAAGCATCAGCCTGGAGGAGGCCGGGTGAGTCCAGGGAGCTTGGGGTCCTCGGCAGGCTGGCCCCTGCTTCTTCCCCTGCCACATCTAAGCACCGTTCCCAGGCATGTCCTTGCATCGGCCCAAGGGGCCCACCATGCAGGGAGCAGTCAGGACGTTGGATTCAGTGCCAGGGAATTTCATCCTGGGCTCTGCCTCCCAGCAGCAGCAAGCAGGTGGCTCTGAGCTTTCTCTTCTCCTCTCCTGTTCTGCATTTTGGGGTTTAGGCTTACGTTTTTGGAGACAAAAGGGTTCTGCTTTACAAAACAAACAGAGGAGGCCTCTGAGCCTTGAACAGGTGAGAGACACTGGGCGGGAACCTGGTTTGTTCTGTTTCTTACCCCTGCACTGTGAACAGCAGGATAGGCAGAAAGAAGATGGACTGCCTCTTTGTTCCCTAAGCCGTGTCTTGGGTGGAGAATCTGTCTGAACGAGGACTAGTGTCCTCTTGTGGCCAGGGTGACTTGCTGCGAGCCCCTGGCTTTCCTAAACAAAGGACCGTGATAGAGTGTTGAGATGGAGAAGCATGGCTGGCCACAGCACTTCACTTTAAGGACTTTCTGGGTGCATCCACCCCAGAATTATTTGTTAACTATTAGCAACCACGGGGATTTTATGTGTGAAAAGGTGGTGGCAAAAGTCCAAGTTCAAAGTCCCGGGAGCAGCAACCTTCTCACCTCCTGCCTCATTCTCTAGCATTTAAACCACCATCACTGGCGTGCGCCTCCCCCCGCCCACCCGCCACTCAGGATAGGATACTTAAATCGCTTCAATCCAGAGCTGCTAAAAAATTGAAGAGGGTCCAAAATGAAGCAGAATCCTGGTGCTCTTGGAAGACACTGATGGAAAACTGGGATAAGGGCCCAAGAGTTGCTTTTTTTTTTTTTTTTTTTTTTTTTTGGCGGTACGCGGGCGTCTCACTGCTGTGGCCTCTCCCGTTTGCGGAGCACAGGCTCCGGACGCGCAGGCTCAGCGGCCATGCCTCACGGGCCCAGCCGCTCCACGGCATGTGGGATCTTCCCGGACGGGGGCACGAACCCGTGTCCCCCTGCATCGGCAGGCTGACTCTCAACCACTGCGCCACCAGGGAAGCCCCCAAGAGTTGCTTTTGACAAGAGATTATGGCTCTAACGTACCCAGCCAGGCATCTGGGGCTGTGGTGCTGATGGCCTGCCCGTTCCCCACCCTGGCCCATGCTCTTCTTATGTCTTCATGGTGCAAAAGTTGCAGGAGGTCTTGGTGGAGAGTTGAGTAGCTCAGTCTGATGATGAAAGTATTTTCTGTTGCAACGTACCTGAGGGTGTGGCACTTCCCATCATCAGCAGTGGCTCCCTGTGACCATGGCAGCTTGCTTGGGGCATATCAGAACATGGGCAGGGGGGTGGGACATTGTGATTTGAAAACCCCAGTAGACACTCAGAAGAGAATCGCTCATTTAGCCTCCTTCTTGCCTCTTCTCCACAAATGGTGTCTTGATCTCTTCCTCGTGTCTCAAGTCTGGTCTCTAGACCCTCTCCCTCCAGCTTGGTCTGCCCTGGCAAATCGGTGGTTTTTTTCTAGGAGCAAGGGTGACCTGCTTCTGCATGGTGGCCTGGCCTGGATGCGAGTCCCCTTCAGCCTTCTTCCCTTCTTAGTATCTGGGCTCTTGTCCTCTTGGTTTGAAATTTGCCCTCCCTTTATCTCCATCCAGGCCAAAGTAGAGAAAAAAACAGAGGCAGCTGCTCCAGCTCGAAAGCCTGAACCTAACGCAGTCACTAAAGCAGCCGGCCCAATTGGCAGTGCACAGAAACCGCCTGCTGGGAAAGTGAGTTTTATTTAGACTTTTACCTCTTGAAGGTAAAAGATGGTCAACTGTTTCTTCCAGCCTCAGTCACTTTCCCTTCTATTGCACTTTTTTCCTGTCCTTAACTAGTTTCTACTTCTCCCCGTGTTCCTTCCTCTGTGTTTGATGACTCAGGCATCAGAAAATATTCTCCATTAACCTGAAAGTTAACAGAGCTAGGAGTCCACTAGCCCTTTAGGGAATATTTATTTAGTTGGATAAAATGGATCCAAACACTTTCAGTCACTTCCTTCACTCTGACCTTGATCTGAAACACACCCATTATGTACACAAACACACACACAGTACCCAGCTTCTTCGTCAGTAAGACATGGCACTGGTAACCTTCCAACAGTAGGAACCCTGGAGCCCCTGTGCTTCAAGTTCAACTGAAGGCCCCTCTCAGCACCTCTGGGTGTGGAGATAGCTTCATTCGTCCTGGTTCTCCAAGGACCTCTGTACTGAAAGTTAGGATGCTGATTCCCAGCGAAAACCCACTCAGCATGGGGATTGCACCGTCACCTGGATGCAGCGGGGAAATGCTAGGTTCTTTCCCCTTGTCTCCACACCCTGGAGCCAGGGCCCTCCTCTTGCCCTGGGAACCTTCTGCCCTTATTTGTGGCAGGTAGGTGGCCAGGGCAAGGACTTTGTATGGTTGGCAGGTGGGGAAGGCTGCGCCATGGTTTCTGGGAGCTTCTAGAGGTCCTGTAGGTCTCTGGTTCATTAGGAAAGTGGTTTGCTCACCAGTTGTTCATCATTGATGTTGTAAAGAAGGCAAGGAACAGTTGGAGTTTCTCAGGGTAGATTTCTCTGCTCTGGGGAGAACTCTTCAGTTTGGGGGCTACATCATCTGTGAAGTGCTCTAAGAAAAGGAAGGAAGGATGCTGGCAACTATTCCTTCTTGAGAAGGCTCAAAAAGGATTCTCTGTCCCAGATCTTGGATCTTGAGCCTTTGTGTTGCTCCGTTCCAGGGGGAGCCATTTATATACAACACATTGTGCAGGTGCCCCCCCAGATTGTGCCTCACTGCAGCCCTGCCCAGAGCCTAGTCTCTTTACACATGAAACAGGGCACAGGATTGGACATCTGGAGGATTGTGGAAGGGGTTTTACCCTGGAATCAAAAAGAAGACTAGACTTAAACCTAAATTGCGCTGTGCTTTCTTGAGTCCTGAGACAAGTGGGCTCTGCGTGAAAGTGTGGCTTCGGCCTGTGCCCCCTGGTGCCCAGGGTTCTGCATAGCAGGTCCAAGCTGCCTCTGGTCCCTTCCTTCCCAACAGTGTCAGATCTGGGCTGTGAGCCAGCGGCCCCGGGCTTCTCCACGCAGCCTTTGCTTCCTAGAGCCAGTCTGGCTGCAGCGATTCCAGGCTCCAGATTTAAGGGAAGTGCCATCCTTGGGTGAGGACGGGTCCGGATGAGCAGGAGCCTTGCAGAGAGGAGCGTCGGGGAGAGAGCAGGCGGGGGTGGGCCCTGGCTGAGTGGGCATTGGGGCCACTGCTGTCTGCACCCCGTGAACTGCAGCCGGCCCCCAGGAGCAGTGAGGATGCCCATGTAGCGCTCTGGCGACATCTTCTGTCCTTGTGTTGTTTGTTCGTGTTTTCACTCCCTTTCCTGCTCCTTCCAGTTTCTTGGCCTGTGCTTTTCCACAGCTGTTCTGCTGAAGGTGGGGTTTTAACAGCACTCCCTGCCGCTCATCGTGGTCACGTGTGGACTCACTGCCTGCCCCGTGTCGGTTCTAACCAGCCCTCTCCCTTTGTGTTGTTTTTTCTGTTCTCTAACACTCCAGGTCCAGATAGTCTCCAAAAAAGTGAGCTACAGCCATATTCAGTCCAAGTGTGGTTCCAAGGACAATATTAAGCATGTCCCTGGAGGTGGTAATGTAAGTATGCGCTCGGGGCCGCTGGCGTCTGAGGCACCCTGGAAAGAGGGCCGCCCTACGCTGGCGGGCGAGCGGAGTCGGGGGGACCCCGATGCTCAAATGTGTTCAGACTGAGTGTTTCTGGTGAGCCCTAAACGACAACTGGGTGACACCCACTTGGCATCTTTTGCCCCCGTGGGTGAGAGGCCTTAGGGGTTCAGAGACCTGGTCTGAGGGACGCGATCTGTCTCGAGTCCGCTCTTGGGGATGCAGTGGTCCTGACCTGGAGACACATGTCCGGACTTCTCCAGAGCCCATCCTTGAGTCCTTGCTATTGTAGAGCAGGGAGTTTGTGTTCCACTTGCTCCCACCCCTCCTGTGCCCTCTCTTCATCTCTGTGACTCTGCTCTTTCTCCTCTTCTCTCCCTGCTTCCTTCCCCCTCTTTTCTTTCTGCTCTCCTTCCCCCACTGTTTCCCTTTTCCAACCCCTTCCTCCTATTTCCTTTTCTTTCTGGCTCTTTCCCTCTCCCATCCAGACATCCTGTTTATCATGCTGCTATTCTGTGCCACCCTTAAGATCTGTGTTAGGGACACAGGTGACTGGAGCTCATAGGGAGGTCCTGGTCTAGGGAGAGATGGGGTAGATCACCATTGTCACCTGGCATGTGGAGAACACACTTGCATTTTCCACATCCCTGTGACATAGCCCTGCCCTCACCGCCTCTCCCCTTGCTTCTCTCCCACCCCAAGAGGGAGAGAGCTGCCCTGTCCTGGTCTCCCTTGGGTTCATTCAGTTCCTTCTCCTCTCTTTCCTGACCTGGATTAAGTCCTGCTCTGCTTACCCTCTTCCTTTTTAGGCTCTGTCCCCTGCCCCCTCGGTGGTCATGTCGTCCTGCCCATGGCTTACATGCCCATGGTGGTCATGTCGTCCCGACCCTGCAGTTCTGCTGTGAGGGTGCAAACATAGAACACCTCTTTCTTCCCTCCGCACAACTCCCCTACTGCACGTCCTTCCTGGTCATCTCCCCACCACTGGCTCTTCCTGGCGTGGGCAGAAACTGCATCCTTGGCACTTGGGTGGCCGGTTCTTGGCCAGCTTGGAAGTTGGCCAGAGATCAGCCATCCCAGTGTGGGAAGGCAGAGGTGGGTGAAGCTTTTAAAGGCAGTGTCTGGTTAAGGTGAGAAAGATCCAACCCGTGAAGGGCGCAGGTAGGCACTGGCCCTAGCTTTTCCTCTCAGGCTTTGGCCTAGATGCAAACAGAAGGCGAACAGGGATTCTGAGGGAACTGGGTTGCGTGCATGCGTGCGTGCGTGTGTGTGACACAGAAATGCATTTATATATGTTGTGTCATGTATGTCAGAGCTCTGAAAATAGTCCTCGTTTATCTGTCACCTAGTATGGTCTTCCCACACTGCCTACACATGACTTCAAACAAGATATTTTTTGGCGAGGGAATGTACTTTTTAAAAGAGTTTTCATTTTAGGAGGTTTCCTTAAACAGCAGAGCATTAGGAAAAAGCCTGTGACAGTGTTTCCAGTGGGAAGATGAGGGTAAACAGCCTGGACTAAGGCTCTGTCATGCCTTCCATCAGCCCCTCCATAAAGCCACCATAAACATACCTGTGTATGAGAAGGGTGGCCACCAGCCATACGCGTCTAACCCCATTCCCCCACAGGGCCCCCCTTCCCCCCAGAGAGAAATTCTGGGGTTACCACAGGGATTCGTGGCTTGGAACAGGATCCTGGTCAGTACTCCCCACATGTCCCCACGTACACATAAACATGCCTCTTGTTGAGAACTGAGAGGCCATCGGGTGCGAACATAGCAGCTACTTCTGTGGCTGATCCCAGTTTAAATGTTGCAGCAGTTTTAGTTCCATTTCACCCTTGCAAGGAGGGGTGTGTATGTTAATAGGTTCTGAGACCTGTTGGCAGTGTCACTTCAGTAGCAGTATTGACACCTGCAGTGGCCTGCAGGCCAGGGGCAGATCATGTGAGCACACGGCTGGAGCGAGGTGCGGGAATGCCGGGTTGGTGGTGAACAGGCTGGTGCTGGCTGCCGGACGTCACTGCGGGCTACTTTGGGGCCAGCACGAGAAACACACGTCCTAGGCCAGAGCAGCAGCACGTGGCTCCCTAAAGCCGAAGCCGTCAGTGGAGGCCGGTGGCTAGGGGGGCGGTTGGGGGTATCTTTTGGAAGCGGATTGTGGCTCTTCTATGTACCAGCCTGGGAAGGCAGAGCTTGTCTCAGAGGCTTTGTTAACTTAGTGAGATGCAATTAAGCTTTTTAAAACTTTTATTTATATATATATATATATATATATATATATATATATATATAAATTTATTTATTTTAATTTTGGCTGTGTTGGGTCTTCGTTGCTGCACGCGGGCTTTCTCTAGTTGCGGCGGGTGGGGGCTACCCTTCGTTGTGGTGCGCGGGCTCTAGGCCACGCAGGCTTCAGTAGTTGTGGCACACAGGCTTCAGTAGTTGTGGCTCGCGGGCTCTAGAGCGCAGACTCAGTAGTTGTGGCGCACGGGCTTAGTTGCTTCGCGGCATGTGGGATCTTCTGGCCCAGGGCTCGAACCCGTGTCCCCTGCATTGACAGGCGGATTCTTAACCACTGTGCCACCAGGGAAGTCCCTAAAACTTTTAATTATAAAAATTTTCAAACATATACAAAAGTAGAAAAAATGGTAACGTGAACTGGATGTACTTTTTTACCCAGCTTCATTTATTATCTTTGTGGCCAGTCTTATCTATAAATGCCCACTCCAGTTATTTTGAAGCCAGTTCTAGTTATATCTTTTATCTGCAAATATTCCAATATGTAACTTTAAGAGATAAGAACTCTAATATACATCTGTATATCATATAAAATCCCATAGCATGTTAAACAGGTTTGCTTAATCAGGAAACAAGTAAGGTCCGTAAGTTGTGATTGGTTGATTTGTATCTTATAATCTTAGGTTTCTCTTACTCTACAAGTTCCCTGTTCATTTTTTCTTTTTTCACGGTAATATTTTTCAAGAGTAAACTGAGTGGTTTGTCCTAGAATTTGGATTCTGCTGAGGATGTCCCGATGGTTTCACTTAACATGTTCATTAGTCCCACAGTTTTCTTTAGATTGATTCAGACTTGATTTTTTCCCCCACATTTTTGCAAGACGTTCATAGGCAGTGGTGGTGTTTCTGTCAGGAAACATAATGTCTCACTCTTCTCGTCGTCTCACGCCTCGTGATGCTGGCGGCTGTTGATGCCCAAAACCATGAGTTCAGTGAAGGTGCACTGTGGTGAGACTCTAATTCTCCTGTCCCTTCTTCATTTATTGGCTGGAGTACATCTATAAAGCGAAACTTCCCCTCATCAACTATTCTTTTTTTGAGGACTAGGTTCAGCTGTGGCACACTGTCAACAGACGTGTGGGCTCCACACCCTGGCGAGAGCCCAGCCGTGGCGAGTGACCTCTGTTGACTCCTCACAGGTCATCTCAGGGATGGCGCAAGATGAGCCTGTCACCGTTGCCGAGGACGCTTGGTGGCTTGCTTTAGCAGCTGCCAGATCTGTGGCTGGGAAAAGTACATTTCCCCATGCTCCTGTTTAGGGAGAATTGCAGCCTTGTTGGAAAGATGAGCCAGAGTAGAGGCTGCTGTTTTGATGGTAGTAGGTACGCTATAGATGATGATTGAGCACATGAAGCGATTAGTGTAGAGCTGATGCTGAGGTCCCTTCAAGAGATGGTATGAAGAAGAGATGGAGTGAGGTTAGAGCCAGGGAAGGCTTTGGAGAAGGCGGCCTCTGACCTCGGGTTTGGAGACTATAAAGAGAGCATGGGTGTGGACCTGGCAGTGTACACCCTCTCTCTCTGAGGCAGTCATTTTTTTGTGTGTTTTTCTCCTCAGGTTCAGATTCAGAACAAGAAGGTGGACATCTCTAAGGTCTCCTCCAAGTGTGGGTCCAAGGCTAACATTAAGCACAAGCCTGGTGAGTGGTGCCTCCCTTGTCCCAGGTTTCACCCCTATGTCTCCATCCTTCCATGAAGATTCCTGGAGCCACACACCCAGGGCACAGCAGTAGGAACAACGTAGTCCTCAGTCCCTGTCAGGGAGGGGGAATTCTGGGCACTAACCTTTTAGTTGGAGGAGGAACAGTGTGCAAGGTTTGCCATTTGCACCAGCAGTGTCTTGAGGACCTGCCGTGTGCATGGCGCTGTTGACCTAGGCCTAGGGGAAGGGTGCGCTATGGGCTAAGAACCCTTCTCGGCCTCCCAGGCAAGCGTTCAGGAGCTGGTGCTGAAGGAGCTCTGGAGAGTGGTGGCCGGGCCTTGCCTGTCAGGCTCAGGAGCAACAGGTATTCCCGAGCAGTGAAGCATCCACCACCAGCTCCAGCAGGAGATAGGGAGCCATGCAATAACGCTGCCTCGGCCTGCCCATGTGGATCTTGCCACTACAGCAATGCAGACTCTCCTGCCAGCAGCACAGGTGGCTGGGCGCCCTCGCAGAGGCCTCTGAGCCACTGGCAATGTTGTCTGAGCAGGGCCTGTGTTCTTGCCTTGGCTGTACCCTAAGAGCCTCGTGTGTCCTAGACCCTGGGTCGGCAGCAGATTTGGGGCAGGGCCATATCTGTAGCGGCAGGCACACGGGCTGACAGGTCCGGTGTCTCAGAGATCAGTCGCCACGGGCCAGTTAAGGTGAAGGCAAAGAAAACTCCCTTCCCTCTCAGCAAAAAATGTCATCCATTTTAGAAGGTGTTCTGTTTAAAAGGATCAAAACACTTTGGCCCTTAACTAACCTTCATTTTTCCTTCTATCTGGAAAATCCACTCTTGTGAGATACCTCCTTCCCTAGTGACACTGAGTGACTTGAGGTCCAGTTTTTGCAAGAGGCCAGAAGTCCAGTGGGTAGGATACCTGGAGAATTTGGCAGGAAGCTAGGTGTTGAGGTTGGTGATATGAGCCAAGAGGAGATGGGAGAGTGAAGAAGGGCTCAAGGGAAAGCCAAGCTGAGGGGCCGGGTGGCCAGTGACAGTGCTCTGGCCCTTGATCCCGTGGCCTCACTCTGGCTGAGCTGTGAACGTTGCCTGTGTACAGACTGCCTCCCCTCTGCTCCCGCCTCTTGCCTTCCCTTCTTTTCATGATGGTGAGATTCAGTTAAACTGCTCACCTAGACCATACTCCATCCTGTGAGTCACTGGCTCGCTGGTGACTTTGGGCAAGTCACTCCTCTCCTCCAGTATCAGTGCTGGCAGCTGGAAAACCAGGATTCCAGGATCCTGACCCTGACCAACAGGGTGTTTATGAGGCTGAAAGCATGTGTTCGCTGTGCCTCTTCCTTTGTCATCAGAGCAGGTCACATTTTCCCCATTTCTATACTGGGCACATCCCAGTCCTTGGCCAGCCTCCTGGCTTTGCCTGTAGGGCTATTTCTCTGCCACCCACAGTGACCCATTTCTGTTTGGTTCCAGGTGGAGGAGATGTCAAGATCGAAAGTCAGAAGCTGAACTTCAAGGAGAAGGCCCAGGCGAAGGTGGGATCCCTTGATAACGTGGGCCACCTGCCTGCAGGAGGCGCCGTGAAGGTAGTGAGTGGGTCCTGGAGGGGACACAGCTGGGGGGTGGGGTTGTGCGGCTGGAGTCTGGGTCCCAGCAGGTGGGCACCTGTCACCGCCCCTCAGTCTCTTCAGGAGTCATGTTTCACCCACACCATTGCTGTTTCCATCGTCTGTCATCAGTCCTGAGCGAGGCAGGAGAGGTGAAGAGGCCCCAGCCTGGTCACCTCTCACCTGTCCAGCTGGAGACGGAACGTTCTCCTGAGAGCCGTGGCCTGCCTTTTTGAGCCCATCTCAGCCATGTTCAGAGGGACAGGGCTGGAGTGCAGGTCCCCACAAGGCCGGGGTGTGTGTGGTTCGGTTCTCGCAGCACCTCCTGAGACGGGAGTGTTCGGTACCTGCTCTGTGTCAGGCTCTGTTCCGGGCCTGGGAGCGGGATGGCGCATTTTTAGCTGCCCGTGACAGTAGGCCCGGCATCCACCCCCTCTGGAGGCCTGCGCGGCCGGGCTCTGGAGAGCACTCGGGCGGCGGGCTTCCCATCCTGGTTGGGCCTCTCCTCCCTTCCCTCCCTCTCTTCCCTCCGCGCTCCTTCCACAGTACTGTGAGACCTTTTGTCTGCCAAGATGCTGTCTGTCCTTTGTTCCGTGTCATCGGGTAGCGGGGCCGTGGGGGCAGCGCCTTGCCGGCTTCCAAGGCTGAGGGTGGCTGCAGCTGCTCAGGGAGGGGTGGGCGCGGGAGAGGGGACGTGAGCAGTGCTGTGGGCCTTCCCCCTGCATCTGACCGCGCAGCGCGGCTCCATCCCAGCCCGCACTTTGTCCTGCCCCCCATCAGTGCTCCGTTCAAGCCCGGACTAGCTCCCTCTGTTGCAGCCTCTCAGGACATGCTCCACACCTTGTGAGGCCGTTCTCTGGTCAGCACCCCCGGGGCACTAACTTGGGTGTAGTCACTTGTCCCCGGCCACACGACGGGCGCACACAGACCAGGGCTCACGTCTGTGCCTTTCTGACCGCCAGTCTTTTCTTTACTCGCATCACCTCCCTTTCTTATCACTTCTGGAACTATTTTTCTAACACAGAGGCCCAATTCTTTCACTGCTCTGATTTCTCCTGTTGTCGCCTTTGGGCGTTCCTGGCACGGGCGTGCCAGCCCGCCAGTGCCTCCCAGCAGCCCTCCCTCTTGTGCTCTGGACTCACACTGGGTGTCCACGGCCACCACAAGGCCTTCCTCGCCAGGCCCCCACAGTCTCCCTCACACCTCCTTGGACACCTTCTTCCCTCCTCTGTGTCCCCAGGCCCCAGAAAGGTGCCCAGCACAGAGGAGGCCTGTGTCAGGGGCGCATGAATGATGGATACACAGGCAGCGCTGCCCCAGGAATGGCCGAGAAAGCCTCTCCGAACACTCGCATGTGTAGGGAGTGCCCTGGGATCCCTTAGGTCTGAGGTGGCGGCCTGCACCCCTCGGGAACTGGTTCAAGCTCCCGGAGCTCCCTAGCCCTAGTGGCTCCAGGCCCACAATTTGAGATCGTTCCTTAGCTTTTTTGCTAACAATCTGCTGTCATAAGTGTTTTGATCTGGCATCAGCCTTGTTGAGAAGCCAGGCACCTTTCACCTCTCATGTCAGAGGCTTCACGAAGCCTTTCGTCTCCCAGAGGAGGCTCTCAGAGCGTGTCACTAGCCAGACTGCACTGCTCTCCTGCCCCAGAGCCTGAGTTCTTACCCAGCACCCTGCCACCCAGACCAGGAGTTGGTCTGGCAGGTGGGGGCGGGGTGGGGGGGACCTGGTCTCGACTCCCAGGTGACTGTACCTTGAGCCAATGGGGAGCGGCAGCAGCGGGGGTGGGGACTGTGTGTGAAACCCACCACCATCACCATCCCACACCCTCCCCGACTGACCCTGCACTGTCTCCCCCACTGTTTCATTTGTAGACTGAGGGCGGTGGCAGCGAGGCCCCTCCGTGTCCGGGCCCCCCAGCTGGGGAGGAGCCGGCCGTCCCTGAGGCAGCGCCCGAAGCTGGCGCCCCCACTTCAGCCAGTGGCCTCAGTGGCCACACCACCCTGGCAGGGGGTGGTGACCAAAGGGAGGCCCAGACCTTGGACAGCCAGATCCAGGAGACAAGTAAGTGGCTGGGCTCGGCCTAAGGGCCAGCCAGAGGCCCTGCCACTGGCTGCAGATTGAAACTCCTTTGTTTTCTGACCGGAGTGTGGCCTGAATTTTAACGAAGCAACCTTTTATTTTCCAGGCATCTAATGATGACATTCTGGTCTCGTCTTCCGTCCCCCGTGTTCCCCCCTCTTGTCTCCCCCCCCCCCCCACCCCGTCACCCTCTTCCTTCCCTCCTCCTGTGTCACTGCAGATTGAGACCTACAGGCTGACGTTCCGGGCAAACGCCAGGGCCCGCACCGACCACGGGGCCGACATTGTCTCCCGCCCCCCTCCACTTCCCTGGCGGCCTCAGCTCAGGCACCTGGGCCCCTAGCTCCCTCTCCCGGGCTGCCCTCTAGGCCCCTCCCTCCCTCACTCCCTCCGCCTGCCTCACTTGCCCAGGGTGGCAGCAGCCCCGCCCCCGTGCTCCCTCCACTCCCGGCCCCAGACCCAGCTCCCTGCTTGGCTCCTCACCATTGCGCCGCTGCTCCGCGGAGGATGGGTGGAAAGTGGGGTGGGGGAGGCTAGTTCAGTACCTCCTGGGATCTGGGTGGGGGGAGCCGGAGTCCAACCTCCTCTTTGTCTGGGTTTTTTGGACCAAACCCAAGAGAAACTGACATACCCTCCCTCCTCGCTGGTCCAGCTGGAGGGAAGAGTGGAAGTGGATAGCCACGTGACGGCTGGGTGCTGACTGCTTACCCTGGAGCCTGCTAGGCCACTGCCTCTTCCTTTGACCCCACAGTGGTGCCCGCCTCGCAGGTGGCGCCAGGCACCTCTTGCTGCCCTCCCCCAAGTTAGTCAGGGGCAATGCTGCCTGTCCCCGCTGCTTCCCGTACCTACCTAGCTGCTGTCACACTTTATCTTTTGTTTTTTGTTTTTTTTTTTTTAAATAACCTGAAAACCGGTGGAGTAGTTTTGCAGGTTGAAGCCATGTCTGAATGAAAGTCGTTGGTAGGTGTTAAAGGAAACAGGGAGGGGAGATCCTGAAGCCTCCAGCCGGGAGGTGAGGCATTGGAGGCTGCCCTGGCTTGGGCAGCTCGGGGCCCCAGCCCCGGAGGTGGTGTGGACAGGGCAGGCGCAGTGGGGGGCTGTGGGCTAGAGGGCAGGCAGGGACCGCTAGGGGCTGGTCAGAGTGTGGACTGGTGGTTCTGGCATTTTGTGTGTATGCTGCTTTTCTTTTCTAACCAAGAGGCTGGTTTTGGCATCTATGTCCGTTTCATTCCCTGGGATCCGGTGGGAGACAAGGTTGGGCTGGAAAGGGCCATGGAGGTCAAATTCCTCCAAGCGTACAACCTAGGACACTCAAGCCCTCAGTTGCCAGGGAGCCCGATGTGTTCAGAACTCATGTGGATAGTGGGGAATCAAGTCTGGAAATTTAAAAATAAGTACATGAGATGGGCCATCCAGGCTCCCTTATGGCCTGACTGGAGAGTCTGGGAAGAGAGGAGAGGCAAGGCCAGCCTAAGGGGTGTGTCCTGGTTAGGCCTGGTCTTGGGGTGGCTGCAATGATAAGTCCCGGGAATTGTATTGACACGAAGATTCTTATTGCACTTGTATTTTTTGTATTAAAGTTTGCATGGTTTCTAATAAAGGATTAAAACGTAACAGTTTGTAGTGAAATGGCCTGGGAGTCTCCAAGGCTTCTCCTCTGGAAGAGCATTTTCTGCAGCGCAGACTTGGCCCCTCACACTCCCCACCTCCTCCTCTGGCATCCCTTGGCGCTGAGAAGGTGGGAGCTGTTGACCTAGGATCAGATTCGAAGTCCATGTAGAGGGAGGATGTCTGGGCTGGGCAGGTGCTCTCCCTTTCTGAGGTAGCATTTTCTCCAGGGAGGTTCGACACCATCTCCCCAGCTCCCCAGGCACATACCAAGAAATTGCAGGGGTCTTGTGGAAAAAGCGCTCCCAGGGCCAGAGACTGTCCACACAGTGCTTCAACGGCGCCAGGGACATCAGGGCATCCGTGTTTTGTCTGCAAGAAAGGGTGAGATGAAACTGGGAGGACGCAGTGGGAGGTGGGGTGCCAGATGCAGTGGGGTGACAGTAGTGGGCCTAAAGGTACCTGCACCTGTGTTGATGCTGGGGTGGACAACAAGCTCTCGGTCCTTTTACTCCGTTGGCCAAAGGTAGGGGTGGGAGAGGTGACCCCGGCGGAGAGCACTCTAGGGGGCGCTGGAGTGGTCAGCGTTCTGAAAGGTGGTTTGGTCACAGCTCCCTTGAAGGGTCCCACAAGCCAGAGAAGCTGAGAAAGCCGCCCTGACAGGTGGGACCAGAGGCCCTGTGTGCTGTGTTCTATTCTGCAGCCGTTGGGGCTGGAACGTTTCTGTACTTCCCCATTTGCTTATGGCTCAGCCGTTAACCATGTTGATCTGTGATTGTTGTTACGACTTCCAGAACAAATAAAGCTCGTATGTCCCACCACACAGGCCCTGTCTTCTGTACACGTCCTGGTTGTCTACGTCTTCAGCATCCGAGGCCCCCACAGCCCCCGGCTTGTCCCCTCGCATCGAGGGACTGGGGTGCAGCGTGCAGTCTTGACCTCAGCCCCTCGTCTGTGAATCTGTGGCTGTGACTAAAGGTTAAGGCTGCTTGTGGAACTTCTCCCTCCCCCGTTTGCCTGGGTTAGGAGGTGGCAGCCAGCCAGAGAGGATCCATGCTGCGGGCCCTGCCGCACGCACAAGGACACGGCCTCCCACCGCGGCTGTGACAAAGACGACTAGACTGGGCCAAGCAGCACAAGCCAAGAACCCGCATGAGTGGTTCAAGCTCCTGAGGGCTGGGTTCTAAGCCCCTTTTGCTCTAAGACTTTGGGGCCCTCCCTTCTGAGCCTTCACTTTTCCTCTTGGTTTGGGGAGCCCCAGCGGATAGCGATGCTCACAAGGGATAAATAGAACTTTATTTTAAATAAACATTTGCACTCTGTACATGGCCCCAGCGGAGACGGGGCTTAATCGTCGGCTGTCTTGCGCACGTCAAAGCTGCCACAGGGCCCGCGCAGCAGCTCTGCCAGCAGCGCAAGCAGCTGCCCGTGCTCCTCCTGCACGCAGGGCGGCAGTGCAGCCAGCTCGCTGCGCAGGCTCCGCTCCACCATGCGGCCCAGGGCCCGGCGCAGCTCCCGCAGCAGCCGCACGGTGCGTGAGTCGCCCTCCAGCCGCAGCAGGTCGCTGTCACTAAGGGAGATGGTGGCCCGGCGCCCATCATCTAGAGGAAGGGAGAGACGCGCGGAACCCGGGTGAGTGAGGCCGGACCCCTGAAGAGACAGAGCAGCCGGAGGAGTGGTGGGGCGGCAGGTGTGCAGGTACCCACCACGGATGTGGACGTCCCCGTCGGTCAGTAGCAGCACAGCTAGTGGGTGCACCTGGGAGGAGTCCCGGACAAAGACGCTGCCGTTGGACTTGACAGCCATGAAATACGTCAGCCATCGGCTCCGTAGCCGTGTGGCCTCCCTAGGGAACGAAGAGCTGGGTGAGGCCCCCTGCTGAACCACCCAAGCTGCCCCACCCCAGCCTGACAGTCCCCCACCTGTTAATGGTTGACTTGTGCAGCAAGATGTTGCCGGATTTGGTCCTATACGTGACACTGTTGGGCTTGAACTTGCCCTGCCGGGTCACCTTGCCCTGCCTCACCTGCAAGGATGAAGAAGGTGGGTGGGTTGAGCAAGGAGCTGGGGTGGAAGGAGAGGTCATGGCCTGGGGCCCCCTCCCCAAGGCAGCACCTGGATGAGGTTGGGGTAGAGACCCGCCATCAGCACACCCTTCACCAGCTCCTCCTCCTCACTGTACTCGTTGCACTGGGCAGAGGCCAGGGTGCAGTCCGAGGGCTTCCCCACCAGGAAAGCCTCATAAATGTTCTCTGAGAACTGCTTGATGAGTCCTGGGGAGGCAAAGTCAGGGTGAACCTAGGGCCCCTGGTTCACAGCTCACTGTGCACCGGCCCAGTGCGAGTGGGAAGGGTGGAGGGGCTCAGGGCAGCTCGGGACCCGCTGACCGTGGATGAAGCGCAGGCTGGGCGCATAAAGCAGGTTTTCCTCCAGGTAGTTCTCACGAGAGCTGCGGTCCTGCCAGCGCAGCACCTCCTCCCAGCCGGACACAGCCCGCACGAACGCCAGGTGGTCACTGCCACTGTCGTGGCTCAACAGTGCCTTCACCTGGTAGGGGAGGAGGGTGCCAGGGTCACAGGGCAGGGACCAGAGAAAGCCACCTCGGGACCAAAGGGAGCGGAGGGCCGGAAGGGAGAGCAGAGGGCCACGCAAAGGCACTGGGTCTGACCTTGTCCACCTCCGCCCGGTTCTGCAGGCTGCTGCTGAAGGGGTCCCGGGTGAGGCAGGAAACGACCACTAGCAGCGGGTGCAGGCAACGGAAGATGGCAGCCAACACTATGGCCTTGGCCAGCCGTGGGTCAGTGGAGATGTGGGCCAGGCGCTGCCCCAGAGTGGTCAGGTACTCCCGCTGGTCCAGCACCCCTGCAAGCTCAGAGGTCAGTCCCGCCCCTGACAGCCATTCCGCAGCCCGGCGCCCAGCCCTGCACCACTCACCGATCTCCTGGAGCAAGATCACAGCCTCGTCCACCGCCTTGATGTTTGGACTGTCCACGGCCTTGGAGAGGAACTCCACTGCCTACAGCACGAACGAGGCAGAGCCCGTTTAGCCCGCACCCCACCTGCACGTTCTCAGGGCCCACCCCACCCACCTCTGCCGCACCGTCTTCTCTGGCATGTGGATCTTGGCTTGCAGCACCAGGTTCTCGAGGGGCGTGCGCAGGATCTCCGGCACCTGGAAAGGGGCCATCTTCTCCAGCCGGCTCCGCGGGAAGAGGTGGTAGGCAAAGCCTGACTGGCAGCGGCCCGCCCGGCCCCGGCGCTGGATCACGTTGGCTCGTGACACCCACACGGTCTCCAGGCAGGACACCTGGGGGAGGGGGCAGGTGAGCAGCCACACAGACCACACGCCTTCCTCCATGCTCCCCTGCGCCTGGCCTTCACCTCACTCAGCTCCTCAACTGCCCCCCACAGCAGGGACACTGAAATCCCACAGGTGTGGCCTTCTCCAGACACACAGGCCCAGGGTAGATCTGGGCTGGGGCGGGGCCAGGAGATGGGTGCCACCTTGGTCTTCAGGTCGTAGCGTTCCTCCTTGTGCAGACCGCTGTCCACCACGTGCACAATGTCATTGATTGTGATGGAGGTCTCAGCAATGTTGGTGGCCAAGACAATCTTGCGCACCCCAACGGGAGGCTGCTGGAATATGGCCTTCTGGTCCATCATGGGGATGTTGGAGTGCACTGGCGGGCAGCAAGAACACACTGGTCACGGGCACCGCTCCGGCCGAAACCTCCCCATATGGGGGCAGGCAAGGATTTTGACCCCATTTTGATGAAACTGAAGTCCAGATCAGTAATATGCCCAGTAGAGGTCACAAAGCCAGCAAAAAAGTAGTGCAGCCTATTAAGAAACCCAAGGCCCTGAGCCCCAGGTGAGTCACTCCCCAGGACAGAGGGCAAGCCTGGTGTCGGGGGCCACCATCCTTGCACACATGCTCTCACCTGGCAGGATGAGGTACTTGCTCTCATGCATGCCCAGGGCCTCCTGGAGGCGTTGCTGCACTCCTTTGATCTCCTGCCACCCAGGCAGGAAGCAGAGGATCCCACCTGTAAAGGGCCCTGCAGGCATGAGCTAGTGGCTCCCGGCAGATGGAGAGCAGGGTGGGCACAGGGCAGAGAAGAAAGCACCCACCTGGTTCCCCGCGGGCATCAATGTGCAGAACCAGATCAGTCACGAGGTCCAAATCGAGAGCGCATTCATCCTCAGACTGGGGTGGGGGAAGAGAGGCCAGTCACAGCCCCGGGGCCAGGGGTCGTGCACAGGACACGGCCACCGCGACTCGGTGAGGTCAAGGCACGTGACACATCAACTCCAACCCTCACCACACCCGTGTCAAGCAGGCCTGATCATTCCCATTTCTAGCAAGGAAACCAAGGCTTGGGAAGGAGGAGGGGAATCCATGGAGAAAAGGCCAGGAGCCGTGGGCAGGACGGGGCAGGCATATCCCCTCACCTCGTGGTGCCGATGCCGGTGTGGGTACTGGTGTTTGCCCAGCTTGGCCAGGATATCCTCCAGGTAGTGCTCCTTGACAGGGTACATGAAGCCAGGCACCTTGATGACAGGGCAGCCACCAAAGTAGCGGGAGAAGCGCTCGTTATCGCCTGTGGCACTCATGAGCACCAGCCGCAGGGCCGGGTTCAGCCGCTGCAGGCCCTTGAGCAGAATCAGCAGGAAGTCCGTGTTCACGTCCCGCTCGTGCACCTCGTCCACGATGACGTGGCTCACGCCCTCCAGGCTGGGGTTGCTCTGCAGCTTCCGTAGCAGGATGCCCACTGTACAGAAGAGCAGAGCCCCACCTCGGGCTGGAGGCTTGCTTTCCAACCGCACCTGGAAGCCCACGTTCCGGCGCAGGGAGGGGCCCAGTTCGTGGCTAACCCGCTGTGCCACGGACACAGCCGAGATGCGGCGCGGCTGAGTGATGATCACGTTGCAGCGAGCACCTCGGCCCTCGGTCACGTAGCGCTCCAGCAGCAGCTGCGGGATGCGCGTGGTCTTCCCACAGCCCGTGTCCCCGGCGATGACCACCACCGGGTGCTGCTCGATGGCACTGAGGATGGTGTCCCGATGAGGGTCCACAGGGAGCTGGGGGGCCTCCTGCCAGACCGGCCCTCGCCGCCGCCACAGCTCCAGCAGGCTCTGGCTCAGACGCAGCTCCTCTGTTTCTGACAGGGGCATGTAGGGCTTGCCTGTGATAGGGTCACCCAGCGGCCCCGAGTCCTTGCCCAAGGGCAAGATGTCATCACTCTGCAGGCGGAGCTCTGGGGAGATCCATGAACTGTCCATGGGGTACTGAGGGACGGGAGAGGCAAACAAAACGGTGAGGAGAAATACCTTCTTCTCATTTACCCACAGCCAGCCAGCCCCTCCACACAATTCACCTTGGCCAGAGGTTATGGCCCACCCGCAGGGCAGGACTCAGTCCTCAACTGCCCTGGGACCCTCGTGGGCAAGACAGGACTGCTCAGGGCAAGGGTGCACCCAGGCTCCATCCCCAGTGGGGAAAGCGGGGAATCACTACCACCTGCTGCAGGTGAAAGCTTTTGGTCTGGGTAGATGAAGGCGGGCAGGTGAGGAGGAATGTGGGGATTCTCTTACGTGGTTCAGGAAGGTCTCTATCTTGCGGAGGATGGGTTCAGGCACCTGGATGGTACACGGCCGGCGCTGCGTCTCACCCAGCTCGCGCAAGGAGGCCAGGTTATACATGGCGTGGGTGAGCGGCTCGTTGTTCCGGTCCACCAGGCCCAGGCTCTGCAGAGGGGACATGAGCGGCTGGTCTATGCCTGTCTCCCCAGAACTGGCCCAGACCTGCTCAGGAGCTTGAGAGAAGTCGTGCTGAGCAACCTCTTTTCTAAGACATTTTTGGGTTTGGGCCGATACGGCGCAGGAGGGAGAAATTAGGAACCAGGAAAATGTTAAGTCTCCACCAAAAAAAAAAAAAAAAAAAAAAAAGTTAAAAATGATTCAAGGGCTTCCCTGGTGGCGCAGTGGTTGAGAATCCGCCTGCCGATGCAGGGGACACGGGTTCGTGCCCCGGTCCGGGAAGATCCCACATGCCGCGGGGCGGCTGGGCCCGTGAGCCATGGCCGCTGAGCCTGCGCGTCCGGAGCCCGTGCTCTGCAACGGGAGAGGCCACAACAGTGAGAGGCCCGCGTCCCGCAAAAAAAAAAAAAAAAAAAAAAAAAAAAAGATTCAAGCAAAACCAGACCTGGCGTGTCTGAGTGTTACAGCCCCTACCTGCGCAGACGGGCACTGCAAAGAATCCTCTCCCCGAGCAGCCGGAGTCCCCACAGCAGCCCAGGCCCACCTCCATGAATCCCCACCTGAGACAGGCAGGCCAGGCCCTGAGCCACCCCGGAACCGAGGCGCAGGCTCCTCTGCCTTCACTGCCCGCCCACCCCCGCCACATTTCACGTCCAGCTGCCACACCTCCACCTGTCTCTGCATGATACCCAGTCCACCGTACAAACGTACATGGAAGTTCCTGTAAAAACCTACTTATGCAACTTGATGAAATAAGCCACTGGAAGGGAAACTTTTTTTTTTTTTTTTTTTTTGAGGTACGCGGGCCTCTCACTGTTGTGGCCTCTCCCGTTGCGGAGCACAGGCTCCGGACGTGCAGGCTCAGCGGCCATAGCTCTCGGGCCCAGCCGCTCCGCGGCATGTGGGATCTTCCCGAACCGGGGCACGAACCCGTGTCCCCTGCATTGGCAGGCGGACTCTCAACCACTGCGCCACCAGGGAAGCCCGGAAACTCTGTTTTATTTCCCTATATGCCCAAAGCCACCCCACCAGAAATAAGACAAAGCATTCCAACACATTGGGCAAATGTGGAAAACCAGTCATTTTCCCCTATAGTCTGTCATGTCCGGATTCCACACACCCTCCAAAACCCAGAGCAAACACTCCCTCCTTTAAGAAGTCTACCTGCACAGGGACCAATCCCCTTCCCCGGCCTCCTCGTGCCAGAACAGAAGAGGTGCCAACAGGGCCACCTTGCTGCAGGGGAGGCCTCTGTCCTTTCCCAGGACTGTGAGAATTTACCTACAGCCTCTCTGACCGGGGGCAGTCAGCTGCTCTCAGAACACTGCTGCCTCCTGGAGGCTTGTTCCTTCCTGAGACAGGCCTCTAACATGCTGAGGGTCTTCTTCTCATCACTTTTTTGTCTGTTTTTGTTTTTTGTCAATGCATTTATTTTTCAGTTTCAATCTGTAACGGTTGCTTAATAAAATCAGTCAGCGAAAAGTGATTTTTTGGGGACAAATGTAGACATTAGCAGATTGAACAATGGTGACAGGTGCAATCTTATTCCAACGTTAGTTTTTACAAATTTGAATTAAATGCTCCCAGGACACTGGAAATACCCTCCTAAAACAAGAGTTCTTGGGAACAAGATCATCATCACTGTTTTTGTCTATCAAATTAAAATTCAGACCTCCTCAAAGTTCTCCCAGTTAGCCCTAGTTCTGTCCTCTTGAGCCACAGGTAATGACACATCCATTCCCTCTCACCACTTACCTGAGCCCATCCCTCTTCAGTTCTCCAGGATCTTGTTACCCCTCACTATCAGCTCTATCTTGTTACCCCTCACTATCAGCTCTATCTAAAATTCAGTTCCCAGAGCCAAATGTACACCAAAGGTATATCCGACCATTCAGAGTAAAACAGGGCCTCCTTCCTCTCTTATTCTGCAAACCAGACCCCCATGGTTCAGGTAACTCCCACAACTGGGCTATCAGCTGACCTCCAAAGCCTCTTCAAAATGACTGCTAGCTGTAAGCCCCACTGCCTTCACCTGCATGTTGATCCCTTCAATCTTCATCCTAGATGAACGTCGCACGGTTTGTTTGGGCCACAAAGCCCAAGTTATCAAGATCTTTCTAGATACCAAGTCTGTCCCTCAACAGAGACATCATTTCTCCAGCTCCATACCATTCAGAATGATGAGCATGTCTCCTCCTGGCTTCACCCAGGTTCCAGCCAACAGTGCTGAAACGGCTGAGCTCACGGGCAAAGCACCTCCACAGGGACAGTGGAGAAGCCCTGGAAACAGCACCCCACAGCCTGACAAGCAAGGATGGGACACGAGATACTTATGTGCCCAGGCCAAAAGCCTGGCAGTGGTAGATTTCATTTCCGGGAAAAGTGGACCATTTGCCAAGGGTAGCAGGGAGCTCCAAGACATCTCATGCATCACACAAGGGACCTTGCACTCACCTTCAGTTTCTTACAAGCCAGGGCTGCCGCCTTATTCTCTGCCTCTGCTTTGCGACGCCCTTTGGCGACAAAGGTCATGGGGCAGGGCCAGAGTAGGGTGAGGGTGGACAGCTTGGTCTTGGTGCCCACAGTGTGGAACTGCATGAGGTTCTACACAAAGGGCAAGAGAGATGGTTACAAACAGGGAGGGAATGAAAACAACCAGGAGTTCTCAGAATGCCAAGGGACACAGAGATGGATTTAATCCCCATCTGAGCAGGTACCAAGCATCAGCCACAAAAGAAGTGCCACTGGACAGGCAGAAGCCAGCCCTGTGGGGCTGCAGCTCCCGGATCCTGGCCTTGCTTCTCCTGTGGTACCACGATTTCACAACAGGAAACGGCATCTGGGCAACGCCACTACCTGCCCTCCTAGCCCACTGTCCTCTCAGCACTTTCAGAGCAAACGGGTGTGATGGTAGCTGCAGGTTGAAGCTGTCAACACAAGCTAAAAACCAAGCACATCCTGGGGGATCAAAAAGGCCTTGCACCTGAAGAGAAGCTCTGCTTAACCAAAGCCCCTCAGCCTGACAACAAAGATGAAAACCTTAGCAAGTCAGCCGCCCCCTCCCCAAACCCTCCTTTCCTGCCCGTAACCCTTGAACAGATATAGGTCTTCCACTCCTACAGTCCCCAGCCCCCTCCCTGTGCTCCAGTGTTCTGACTTCCAATCTGTCCCTGCTGCTCCAACCCTCCAAGGACCTGGAGTTCCCCCAGCTGGCCCAGGCTGGGCTTGGAGAATGGGCATCTTCGGCCCTCCCGTACACCCGTAGTCTCCCTCCCACCTGGTCTGGAGGAAAACCAGACTTGACCAAGCCAGCTCCCCAGTCACACACACTTATAGGAGACCCAGCTCACCTTGGCTGTGGAGGACGATGTCGCTATCTGAATCACCTTGGCCAGAAGGTTCTTGGGAAGCGGAAACTGGGTCAGAGCCCTAATAGCACTGTCGTCATCCGTCATTTCAAAGGAACCCCCCCTGGGAGGACCGAAAGTTTAGGTGAAAAAGCACTCTCTCTTCCTGGGCCAATTTCACCTGCTCTGAGACCCAGGAGCTAGGAAACTGCATAGTTGCAGGAGGCTGGGGCATTTCCACTTGGCCTGTGATCCTCTCACAGACACAAAGCACACCTGGCGCTCCCTCAGTTCCCCCAAACAGATAGGAGGGTAGGGGCAGGGGGCAGGCAGAGTAGTTACTGGGCCTCTGAAGGACCCAAGTGTGAGCTGGAGGGAGGGTCCGTGCTGTTTCGCAAAAGCCCAGCCATACAGTACATGGCCACAAATGGCCTTCCCCAAGAACAGGTAGATGTACCAGTGAATAACAGAGACACGGACTGAGATGTGGGGCAGGGGCCCTCCCATCTCAGAGAAGACTCCCTGGGAACATGCTCCCCCCTCCATGTCAAGGTGCAGCCAGCTTCCCCTGCATTCCCTGCCCCTGGCTGTACCTCGAATCCCTGAGTGGGGTGTGGGAGTCCTGCTGGGTCATAGACAGAAATTCAGTGACATCAATGGTCCCCTCTTCTAGCTCCTCCTCCTCATCCTCCTCTTCCTCCCGGCCCAAGGAGCGGGATAGGCCCCCAGGTCCCCCTGGCCGGATGCTCTCAGGATTCAGCTGCCGCCAGGAAGTAGGTGGCATGGTGGGTTCTGGGCGCCACCAGCTGTCAGCCGGAGAGCCAAAGCGATCGGCTAGCACGCGGTATTTGGCTGCATCAAACAGCTCATTCCGGGGACCCAGCAGACCCCAGCCCTGGGGAAAAAAGGGGCGTTGTGAGGGCCCATACCACCCTCACACCTCAGGCTGCTCGGAACCTGCCCAGTTACACCGTAAGTCCCTCATGTGTGGGAGCCATGCTTTTTCACCTGTCTACTCACCTCAGGCCCTAGTCCAGAACTGGGCACAGAGAGAGCACTTAACATGTCTAGCTTCAACAGATGAAAATGACAAGGTAAATTCTTACAGCTATTAAGACAAAAGACCAAAGAAACAAAACAAAGAAAAACCCAACAGGGCAACGGGAAGCAGATGCACTCACAAAGTGATCTAGAAAGCTTCAGTGAGTGTAGCGATTAGGAAATATGTCGTCTACACCATAAAACAGATATACCTCTGACACAAGAATCCTATGCTGGGAACATAGTCTAGAAATAACACCAAATGTTTTTAAAGCCAGTTATACAAAAATATTATTTTAAAAAATATTACAGTTTCATTCTTTTCTAGAGAAAATCAAATATGACATTTGCCGAGTCTCTAGCATGTACAAAGCAACATGCTTGCCACCCTGGGCACCATCAGGAGAGAGGAGACCTGGTCTCTGCCCTCAAGAAGCTCAGAATCTAAGAGGCAGAAGAAAAATGCAGAAAAACAGAGTCTAAAGAACAAAAAAATAAGCAAGAAGCTAGAAGAACAGGAGTATCACATGAATAGAGCACAAGGTCAAGAAATTCAAGTTGGGAGTGGTCAAGACAACACGGGTAAGCCAGGCGCATCAAGAAGGTTTCAGACATTACAGCCATGTGACAGTGGACGGCACGTGCCAGAATCCAGGCACCGCTCCACAGTGCGGCTTCAGCCCCACCTGACTTGTGACAAGCCGAGGAGTGACCACTCGCTTCTTTAAACTCTCTCCTCAGGGACTTCCCTGGTGGCTCAGTGGTTAAGAATCTGCCTGCCAATGCAGGGGACACGGGTTTGATCCCTGGTCTGGGAAGATCCTACATGCCGCGGAGCAAATAAGCCCATGAGCCACAACTACTGAGCCGGCGCTCTACAGCCCAAGAGCCACAACTACTGAGCCCATGTGCTACAACTACTGAAGCCTGCATACCTAGAGCCCATGCTCCGCAACAAGAGAAGCCACCGCAAGGAGAAGCCCATGCACTGCAACAAAGAGTAGCCCCCGCTCGTCACAACTAGAGAAAGCCCGTGTGCAGCAACGAAGACCCAACGCAGCCAAAAATAAATAAAATTAAATCTTTAAAAAACAACAACAACAACTCTCTCCTCAGATTTCTGAAAGAACCAGCTGTAGTTTAAAATGTAGTCAGGTAGCTAGTGGGAAGTAGCCACACAGCACAGGGAGATCAGCTCGGTGCTTTGTGTCCACCTAGAGTGGTGGGATAGGGAGGGTAGGAGGGAGACGCAAGAGGGAGGAGATATGGGGCTATATGTATACATATAGCTGATTCACTTTGTTATACAGCAGAAACTAACACAACATTGTAAAGCAATTATACTCCAATAAAGATGTTAAAAAAAAAAAAAAGTAATCAGGAAGGGACTTCCCTGGAGGTCCAGTGGTTAAGACTTCACCTTCCAATGCAGGGGTTGTGGGTTTGATCCCTGGTCGGGGAGCTAAGATCCCACATGCCTCGCAGCCAAAAAACCAAAACATAAAACAGAAGCAATATTGTAACAAATTCATTAAAGACTTTAAAAATGGTCCACATCAAAAAAATCTAAAAAAAAAAATAAAATGTAATCAGGAAAATTCTATTCACAACAGCAACAATAACCATAGCCTACCTAAAATGAACTTAAAGGAATAAATTTACATATTTTTTAAAAGTATAAAACTTGGTAAAAGGACACAAAATATGGGAGTTCCTGATGATGAAACTTTTTTTGCGTAAAGAGACAAAAGCCTCCTAAACTAACCTGTGTAACATAACTCCAATCAAAGTCTGGATAGACTTTTTTGGCACTTGACAAATTGTCAAATCTGTGTGGAAGAACAGATGCATGAGAACAGGAGGATTCTGTGACAGAGAATGTGAAAAGGGCACACCACACACATCCACATGCATGAAAGCACAGCCACTCAGAGCAGGGCAGTACGGGTGCCTGGCCCAAGGCTCAGCCTCCACGCTTCTGCGTCACGTCACCGCCTGCTTACAACGACAATCTGATCATACAGAAAACACATACGGCACCCTCCACCTTGGCCTTCCCCAGGATGCCAGCATGCTTTACCCCCCTGCCTCCCACTCACACCCCCCCACACCAAGGCCATGAGGTGTTCCTGACGATGAACACCCACCCAACCCGCTTCCCTTCGAGGGCTCCCCGTGCTGGCTCATGCTTCCCCACCAACCCGCTCTTCCTCCCTCCTCCATCTGACCAGTCACTGTCTTTTCCAGCTCTTTAATAACCCCAGAAGAAAGCTCCTGCACTGCTGCTACTGGCATTCTCACCTATCCTGTGCCCCCAACTCTGATCTTGCCTGACCCCACTGCTATTGGGGACTGTTCCTAAAGGCAAACTCCGCTGTGTCATTCCACCAATTACCACCAGTCAGCAGACCCAGCAGCCATAGGATCAATCAAGACTCCTACCCGAGACACCTAAGGGATTGGTGTTCTGGCTCCTGCCCACCTGTTCGCACCATCGCCAAGCACTCAGACCCACGTTCACAATCCTCTAGTTGCTCGCTTGCACCCTGGTTCCATGCCTCTGCGCCCTCTATCTGGAGTGCCCTCTCCACCCCTGTCCCTGGAAAACTTCTACTCACTCTTCAAGAATAGCCTGCTTTATTCAGGAGGCTGAGGTGCACCTCTCCCCTCATGTGGGTGCTTCCTCTCTGGGTTGTGGCTGCCCCAAGAGCACCCCCAGTCACCTTTGTGCTGCCAGCACCTCACAACAAGCCTGAGGGCAATGCTTAAGAAACACATCTAGTTTGGGAGGAAAAAGGATGAACAAATTTGAGTACAAATATTGAAGAATAAATGGGCTATGCACTCCAGAATATATAAAGAACTCCCATAACTCAACAACAAAACGATTTGACTAAAAAGTGGGAAAAGGACTTAGACATTTCTACAAAGAAGATACATAAATGGCCGATAAGCACAAGAAAGGATGCTCAACATCACTAATCATTAGGGAAATGCAAATCAAAACACAATGAGATACCACCTCATACCCATTACGATAACTACTATAAAATAAATAAAATGAAAGAAAATAACAAGTGTTAGTGAGGCTGTGGAGAAATTAGAACACTTGTGCACTGTTGGTAGGAATGTATAACAGTACACTATGGAAACAGTGTGGCAGTTCCTCAAAAAATTAAGAATAGAATTACCATATGATCTAGCAATTCCAATTGTGGGGATTAAAAGCAGGGATATTTGTTCACTGCAGCCTTATTTCACAATGGCCAAAAAGTGGACCCAAGAGTCCATCAATGGATGAATGGATAAACAAAATGTGATATATACATACAATTGAACATTATCGGCCTTTACAAAGAGAGAAATTCTGACACTTGCTACAACACGAATGAACCTTGAGGACATTATGCTAAGTGACATAAACCAGTCACAAAAGGACACTGTGTGATTTCACTTATGTGACGAGTAGTCAAATTCGCAGAAACAGAAAGTAGAACGGTGGTTGCCAGGGGCTGGGGGGAAGGGAGGATGGGGAGTTGTTTACTGGGTATAGAGATTCAGTCTTCCAGGATGAAGAAGTTCTAGAGACTGGGTGATCAACAACATGGCTGCACTTAATACTAATAAACTGTACACTTAAAAGTGACTAAGATGCTAAATTTTATATTTTGTGTATTTTACCACAATTTAACAAGCATACAAACAAAAAAGGCTATGAGCATAGATAGAGAACAGAGAACGGGCTGGGGAGGAATGTGATCACAACTTGCTGCACATGGTCTCGGCTTAAAGTGCCTCCTACATCCAGGCAGAGAAGCATCCTCACCCTCGGCACTAGAGACATTCTGGACCAGGTAATTCTTTGTTGTGAGGGGCTGGCTTGTGCATTGTGGGACGTTTAGCAGCATCCCTGGCGTCATACCAGGTAGCACTCTTCTCCTTGTGGCCACCAAAAATGTCTCTAGATGTTACCAAATGTCCCCTGGGGGGCAAAATCCCGAAACTGAGAACCCCTGAGGTAGAGGTGCTCTAAGGGAGACGGCAGTTTCCCAGACATTAAACACAGAAAGCATGGTTGAATTTCTGAGAGAGACGATTTCCCCAGGCAGAAGGAGTACAGAAAAAGGAGATGTTTATAGAGAGTGGGAGAGGAAGAGGAGCCTGGAGTGACCCAGAGACAAGGAAAGCAGGTATAACCCAGGGGCTGAGGAACAGATGCCCCGCAGTGCCAAAGCCACAAACCATTCAAGCAGAGCAAGGACTGAGGAGAGGCTGGTAAGCCTGGCAAAGCTGCCCCAGTCAGCCAACAATCACCAGGCGCTATGAGGATGTGAAGGGAACCAGCAACTATGGCATGGGCTATGATGCTGGAGTGGAAAGAATGCAAACCACAAGCACGGAGAGCTGTGTGCAGGGAAGCAGGGCCTGGGGAAGGGATTAGAACACTGAAGAATTTTTTTTGGCTGTGCCGTGCCGCTTGCGGGATCCTAGTTCCCCCAACCAAGGATCGAAACTGTGCCCTCGGCAGTGAAAGTGTGGCATCCTAACCACTTGGACCGCCAGGGAATTCCCCAACACTGAAGAATTTCTGATGCTTACAGAAAAGAATCAGATGAGGGAAGAAGTGAAAATTAAATAAAAGCGTGGGAGACAAGATGGAGGAGACAGAGAGGACAGAGAAAAGAGAAGGGTCGTGTGGGAGCCCAGGACAGGAAGAGGGACCCTGCCTCCTCAGACCCAGGAGAAGCAGTGACAATGAAGGTCTGCAGACCATGAGTGGGAGAGAAGCTGAAGGAATACAGCTTTGTCCTTGTCAAGAGCGAAGACCTAGGAATGTGAGGAAGATTCAAGGTTGGCACAGCCATGAAGGGAGCCAATTAGGGATGGAAAGAAAGGCTGAGAGCAACAGTGGAGGTCTAGGAAATGCTGCACAACCAAAAACTGAAAGCAACCCACGTCCAACCACTGGGAAGTGAGAGAAGTGACTATTATTCTTCCATTGTAAGTAAGAGAGGACTATGTGGCTACAAGGAAAAACCTAAATACATGAAATAAAAGGGAAAGAAAAACAGAAACCAAAATAGAAGTCTCACCACGGTGCTGTACAGAGGGAGTGTTCTCCATAAAGGGGTTCTTCTCTGTGGTTTTTGAAACCACAGAAAGTAGATAACTACAGTGGCAAGAAAATAATATTAATCTATTCCGTCACTGGCTGAAGCAAAAAAGGAACCACAAGGTGGGAAGGGCTTAGGACAGGTGAGTGGTTGAACACCCTGCCAACCTAAACCTAGGTGCAGCTGACACCAGAAAGACCGTCACTTCAAGAAGTTCTCAGGAGGGAGGTCTGAATGGTTTTCGCTAGGGGAGGGTCACCTTGAACAGCTGGCAGGCCGCAGCCGCAGCCTGCCTCTCAGCGTCGATCTTCTTGCTGCCATAGCCTTCTACCTCCACGCTCTTGGGCCACTTTATGTGGAGGGTGACTTTCTGAGGAAGAGAAGAGAGAATCAGGACCCTTGCCTCTCTAGACTACAAAGGTATAACAAACCACATGGAGAATCAACATCAAAGCTGTAGACCTCACAGCAGCAGGGCTGAGTACAAGACAGAACCCCAATCCCATCATTAACTCCTTGGAAGGCTCAGACTCCCCCACCCTCAAGCCACTGTCCCACCTCAAGCTGTTTTGCTTCTTCAAAGTGCCATATTCTAGCCAGAGGGCAAGGTGGGACCCATCTTCATCCTTAAAAATTTTCATTCAGAATGGTTTGCCTGCATGCTTCCTGTGGGTCCCAGGACCTACAAGACTCCGGGACCAGGAATTATCATCAACTCTAACCCTCTACAGTTCCAGTTAGGTGGAAGGGACCAAATCCAGGGCCCAGTACAGAGGCCTATCTTACACAAGATAAGAACGTCTCACTTCACTTGCCCGTGTTCCCCTTCCCTAAACCAGGCTCTTCTCCAGACTTGGCTTTGCTGTGAGATTCTCTGCTGACCATTCTCAATTCAGAAAACCCACTCTATGGCCTCCCTGACAAGAACTCTGAGAGAGAAAAGAGCAGCCAGTCTCCTTCCTGAGAATCAGACCAACATGTCTCCTTGCCACCAGGAGAGTTACCTTTTTCTTTGGTCCATTTGTGTGCACGTAGACCAATTTGTCTTTTGCATGCGAGATGCCAAGGGCTCTTCCAATCACACTGTTGAGAAGATTTTTGGGCTGTGGAAACTCTTTTAATAGGTCCCTAGAAGCTAAGAAAATAAAAATAAAAGCATTATAGTTGTGCTTTTTCTTCTAAAAACTCCGTGGGGTGTGTGTCGGGACAACCCTGGACTGGATACTGTGGATGTTGGCTCATGATCCCAAACCACCCAGGAGCATCTTAAAAAGGAGGGAGAATGACTTCAGGGTTTACAGGGGACAGTGGGGCTAGAGCCAATACACGATCATCTCCTGAAAGAGAAGGGCCAACGCCCCCCACACAACAGAGGGGAACCAGCCAGGATCCTCTTCCCCACCCAAGCTCCCGACTTAACACATTAGCTACAGAAGCCTACATGGCAACAACCCCCCCAATCTGATGTCTGAAAGAACGCACTAAACAAAAAACAAAATTGACCACACACACACACAGTGGAGATCAAGACAATGCAAGGCCCCTCCTAAAATAACAGACACACAACAGGGAGGATTGGCCGCGGAGTCTGAATACCAGGCCCCAGTTCTCAACTCTACCTGAACACTGTGCAAAATGCCACCCGAGAGCCAGATTATGTGTAGGGACACTGATTCGAGACCTCCTTAGCTTAGACACGGGCATGAGCTATTCCTCCCGGGAGTTCACTGCAGTGAACCAAGTGAAGGCAGGATGCATCAAACCCCGTGAGAGGTTTATTGCACTTTCGATCAATCCCAGAGCACAATGGGTGAGATGTCCCCCTAGAAGCAGCTTGTGCCAAACACAGGACTTAGACCATGAAGAAGCCTGCTGAGAGTGGCTGAAAACTAAAGGAAGAGCCCCAAAGCACCAGAGTGGACCTTCAAGAGATGCAGAGTCAGAGACCAGCAGAAGGGATGGGAAGCCTTTTCATTCTCCACCCAGAGTCTCTGGCATTATAATTCACAAGCAATTTTGTAGGGAGTACATATATGCACCTGTGCACCTGCATGCATCAATCATGTCACCTGGGGAGCTTCCTCACAGCACTGCCCACCCTGATCCCCACAGGGCACTTGAGAATGGCAATGATGTTAGGGAAGTCTGTATTTTGAAAAAGCTCCTCCAGGAGTTCTGCTGTAACTCTGCTGCCTGGGTTGAGGCTATTTCCTTGGAGCAGACTCCTGTGTCAACTGGCCAAGAGGGAGGATTCTGCCTGGCCCTGTCTCCCTCTAAATGTTAACTTGTAAAGCAACTGAGAATCGAGTAGACGAGAAACAGTATGTAAGCAGACTCAAAGGGGTTCCATCCCACAGGAGGACCCAACTTTAAATAGCCCACTAGACACACATATAATAGCAGACGTGCACTGGTACCCCCTCTAGCTCTATAGGGCAGAGGCTGGCTCTCTCTGTCCATCCTTGATGGGCAGGGATGCTCTTACCAGTTTCATTTCCTGCACCATTCAGGAGGCACCGCGCTGGGGTCCACTAGAGCAATCATTCTGTATTCGAGATTCTGAAGTCTCAGGTGTATTTTGAGCTCTTTGCCTTTCTCACAACAGCGAGGATGTGCTTAACCTTGATGCTCTAACCCTGGACCACCGACCTGGCAGGAACTGGACGTTTACCTGTTTTCCCCAACTCCCTTGTGGTATGCACCTATCACCTATTGTTGCCAGGTGCAAGCGCTCCAGTCCCAGAACCTCCACGCCTGGGGACCATTTGGGCCTGAGCCACACTGAGCTTTACAACAGCGGGGCTCCGGCCCGCCACTGAATGGCGGTCTCAGCCATACAAGAGAGGGCCCGACCCCAGCCCGCACCCCTAGCTCTGTCATCCCCCGAAGTCAAGGGCGTCGCAGCCTCGCTGCCCCTGCCCTCACCGTTCACCATGCTTCCGTCGCCTTCCCCAGGCCCGTCGGGGGCCGCCCCCGCCTCAGCGGCCGCCTTCGTGCGCTCGGGGCGGATGCAGCCTGTCGAGAGGCCGCGCGGGCGTCCCTGTCGCCCGGGGGTGTAGGAAGCCAGCGGCCGCAGGCGCGGAGAGACGCCGGCGGCCAGCGCCATGAGTCTCCTGGCGGCCGCCATCTCGCTCCCACCCGCCCCCGCGACTCCGGAGCCCGGCAGGGACAGGGCAGAAGGGCAGGAGCGAGCGGCCCGGGAGCCGCGCGCCCCCTGCCGTACAGGCGGACCCGGGACCGAGCCGAGATGGCTCCCGCCCCACGCAGCCCAGGGCCTCCAGCGCGGCACGCTCCAGTCAACCGAGGGCCGACCAGACCAGGGCTGAAACCCTGCCGAAATCACTCCCCCAGTAAATCCAACCCACAGACGCGTCATCTGAAGCTGAGGCAGGAAGAGAGAGTGGGGCTTCTTGGGAAATAGTACAGGCCTTAGCTTAATGTCCATCCAAGGAAATGAACTTGAAGTTCCCCTTAGGTCCTACTCTTTGCGGGTAAATACCTCCCACATGCCCTTGCAAATTGGCCTGACTCCCGGCCAGCAGAGCGTAAGACCATTGCTAAGCTGGGGCACAGCCACCTCATTTAATGGCTTACAAAGTAAACCTGGTGAAGAATCTGGAGCCAGGACAGGGAAGACCTCTTGAACATAAGCAAACCAGGTTTACTCTCCAGAGCTGGAGTCAAAGATGTAAAGTACCTAACTTGGACGGTGCCCAAGAATTGAGCTGTTCCAGCAGTGAAAGTCTGAAGCTGCTGTTCTGTGCTTGTTTGAAAGCCAGATAGGATTCTGCTTCCAAACTACTACACCTGGGTTCTGGCCAGGCTCATTCCTCTTCCTCTTCTGGCACTGAGGAGCAGGGTTTTGGGTCAGGTGGGAGTCAGACTGGATCTGCATGTTGGGGCAGCGGCGGTGACAGCAAGGGCCTCAAGGTCTCAATCCCTTGGAAGGAGGTCTTGGTCAGAGGTTGGCAGTGCAGTTGGGGTGCAGCTGGCGGTGGGGGGCTGTTTGTTGTTTGTTTTATAATTCTAGATGTGATTCCGACAATCCCCTTAAGAGCTTGTTGAAACATTACTGGGAGCCACCACCCCCAGAGTTTCTTAGCCATTAGGTCTGGAATAGGGCCCAAGATCTGCATTTTTAACAAGTTTCCAGATAATACTGAGGTGGCTGGTCTGGGATCACACTCAGAACTGCTGGCCTATGGCAAGAACATGGAATTTGAGTCCTAACACTTGGGCTTAGCCCCAAGTCTACCACGTGCCAGCTGTGAACCTTGGGCCATTTTATCACTGGGGAAAATTAGGACAAACTTGCTCTACTCATTTGGTATGGCTGTGGTTAATATAAAATGGGAATGTTTGGAAGGGGGCTTTGCAGAGTGCTCTGATAGAGATGCCTCTGCCCTCTGAGATCTGAGACAACAAGGGAGAGGTCCCTTAGAAGCAGACCCAGAGCAAAATGGGGCAGCTTCAACTCCTGCTCCTCCATTCCCTCCTCAGTGGGTTTTTAACCAGGAAAGGACAAAAAAGGGAAGGTGGCCCTGGCAGCAATGGTCTGACGTCACAAAGGGACATCACCATCCATGTCAAATATCCCTACCCAGATCATCCATATAGGGATGGAAAGACCCTTGGGGCAGAACATGATTTACAAAGGCTTTGAATTTGGCCAAGTGGCACTTTAATTTGCCAAAACCTAAGGCATCCACCCAGCTTCAGGAGTACTTTTCAAGGATTGTTAGCAGCCCAAATTCCCTCAAAAGAATCCAGAAGCTTAGCAAGCCTGGGAATGGCAGCAGTAGCTGAGGCCAAATTTTGAAAATTATGGTGTCTGAAAGCTGAAGGAGGCAACAGCCTAAACCTCATCTGGAAAGCAGGGCCTGGGTCTATCTTGGTGTTTCAGAAAGCCCTCAGAATAGCACTCTGCTCTGACAGCCGCTTAGGCTAAGGTTGAAATGCTATGATTTCATGGATTTGCTTCCAAAGGGGCCAAAGTGGAAAGATACACACAAAGTAAGATTGTCCATGAGCTGTTCATTGTTCAAGCCAGGTGATAGGTACATAGGGATTTACTATACTATTTTCTGTATTTCCTATTTCATTTACTTCATCTGGGTTCTAACAGCTGGTGTCACCTTGAGCATATATTTCACCTCTGCAAACCTCATTGCCTTTTGTAAAATGAGGGCAACTCTTAGACCAGCTCTTGGAACCATTCTGGTTCTGTGATCTCCCCATTGGTCTAGAGCAGGGGTGGCCAAAGTGTAGCCTGAAGACCAAACCCACCCACTGCCTGTTTTTAAAAATAAAGTTTTATTGGAACATAGCCATGCTCACTTGTTTCTGTATTATCTATTACTGTTTTCATGCTATAATGGCAGAGTTAAGTAGCTGCAAGGGAAACCATAGGGCCTGGAAAGCCTGGAATGTATACTCTCTGATCCTTACAGAAAGTTTGCTGACTCCTGCTTTAGAGGACCTTGAAGAAAGTTAAAGAGGCTCAGGCATGCCCCTGGTTCCTTTCCACCAACATTAAGCTTTCTCTTCCACTCTCCATTCTTTGGGGAGAGAAAGTTGACTCCTCTGCCTGTGAAAAAGGAGGGAAGTTCCGTAAAAATGAAGGGTTTACTGGCTCAGAGATCTCGCCATCACTTCTGGATCAAGCACAATGTCTGGTACTCAAAGTGCTAAACAATGACATCTAGAAGCATGGAATTAAGGTTAAAGGATCTGCTGAATACACAGGAGGATGTTGTAGGGTCTAAACTTTGGAGGCCCCAGGAAAAAGCAACAGGAGGAAGCCCAAGACAGTCTGGACTTTGGGCAGACCAGAGAACTTCTGGAGGGAAAGTGAGAGGGACCACTGACAGCTGAAAAAACCAGACGTCTCAGCCAAAGTTCTGTCAACTTAATCACAGTTAGATATTTTATGGATGGTCAAAATGGCAAGAAATGGTCCACCTGGTTGGCAACAAGAAAGGTAAGGGGAACAAAAAAAAAGAAAGAAAAAAGAAAAAGAAAGGTAAGGGGACCTACAGGGGCTGGGTGGCCACCCTGACCACCCAACACATTCTCACGGCTCTCCCATCCATGTATGTATAGCGCCAAGGTCCCTTGAGGTAAACCACCACACCAAGAGGTGACACGTCTATATCAGGGAATGGACAAGACCAGTCCTGTGGTCCCCAGAATCCTGCCAGAAGGCGTGTTATCCCATGTTGCTTTCTAGGTGCTCTACATCTCAGATCTGCACGGGTGGGGAAGATTCGCAGGGGACAGTTGGGGGCAAGTTTCTTCATTTATTCACCCTTTACTTTGGAATGTGGCCTTGGTAAGAGGTTGGCCGTAGAGGGAAGGGTAGATTGGGAAAGGAGGTGATATTTTTTTCCAATTCCAAATCTGACTCTGATGGGCACTGTAACCTATTTAAGTGGCCACTATTTTCTGAGCATTGTTTTCCTATTTGAACACCAGAGATATTGTTTCTGCCCTGCACTTCCTTCTCCCGGACAGAGGTACCAGCAAAGCCTGCAGGGAATCAGAAAGCATGGCAGAAAGGTCCAAGAGTCACGTGGACTAAGAGATTGTTGCTTCTGTGATAAAGGAACAGAGGCAAGAATGCTTTATAGCTTAAAAAAGAAAGAGAAGGCAAAGATGCATACACCCAGATACCTTCTGGAGGTGGAGCTGTGAGGAGACAATCAGGCTGGTGGGCAGGGGGAGGGGGGTGTCTGTCTTCCTCTGGGGAAGACAGTGCAGGCCTGTTGGGCTGCCCCACAGGGAGCAGCTGCCCCTCCCAAGAGCAGTGGCCTTCTCCTCTGCATGTGCTCAAGGAGGCACTGCCTAGCCACGCTGCCTGGTTAATCCCAACTAACCATCTTTAAGCTTAGCCAACGCACATCTGACACTCTCAGAGCCACTCACCTGCCATGTTGGAAATGTTAACGTTCAGCCTTTTCGAGTTACAGGGCATTTTAAGAAAGAAAGAAAAAAGGGCAATCAACTCTTGTTTTGGCAACGGTAGGGGGTGGCATTTCTTTAATACCTAAGTCA
>NW_021146077.1:0-38324 GCF_002837175.3 Physeter macrocephalus
ACACTTTGAAAAGTATTTCTTTAGAGTTAGGGTTGGTAAATGCTAGAACAAATAAGAAGAGAAGCACATGCACACCCAGGAACACACACACACACACACACACACACACACACACACATACACACAAGTACATACCACATAGAGGGAAAGAAAAACACACTCTTGACTGCCATTTCTTTTCATGTGGGATTGACCTCCAGATGATGTGTCCCACATCATGGGGCAAAATACAGTCTCTCTAAACATGAAGAAAGTAATTTCCCCCTAAGATTTTTCCCCTCCAGGGTCATAGCAAACATGCTGCAGAAGGACTACACAGCCCATAGGTAAGAGCCCCACATGCAGGTGCCTAGCCTGGTGTCCTGTCCCCCAAGCCCTCCCTCTTCTGTTTTATCTCAACCTCTCTGTTACCTCTCAGTGTCCTTCCTTTGAACTCACCCTGTGAACCCAGTCCTGGGGAAGGGCAAGGGTCCAAAGAGAGGAGAAGACAGGTCCCTGATCTCTGGAATGTGAGAAGAGAGACACACAAGACAGGAGATCCAGGCAGAAAAAAAAAAAAATGCATGTAAGTTAATAGAGTGTAGCCAGATCCTTCAAGTACTGAGAGGCCTATGGAAAGGAAAGTAGAAATAAAGATTGAGAGTATAAAGCAATATCAGAGAGGAGTAAATGCCAGGATTAGAGGCTAGAAGGTACAAAGGACTTGTGAGGCAAGAGGCTGAACTGTCCAGCAGGTATGGAGAGAATAAGCTAGGAAGATAGCAAAGATGAGGATGAGGATGATTTTAAATGCCTAATACCTTTAGATTTATAAATCTTTACAACTGTACACAGTTCTTTTGCATAAATCTCATTTTATCCTCAATCACAAGCCACAGAAGCAGGTACTGGTATCGCTATTTTATAGATAATGAAATGAAGGCACAGAGAGGTTGAGTAACTTGCTTTGGTTCACAGAGCTGGTAAGTGGCAGAGCAAGGAATCAAGTTGTGTGTATGGTGCCAACTCCTGCAGGTTCTGTTTCCTGGGAAGCAGCCAGGCTTGGGGTCTAGTTCCGTAAAGGAGAGACTAATCCCCAGACGGCAAAAGACCTGCCTCCTGGTGCCTTTTTCAGCATCTTCTGCTCAGGAGACCCCTGTTAGTCAACTTGTCTAGGCCTCATCTGTGAAATGGGGAAGTAATATCTTAACCTCTGAAGATGGAAGGCTAAACCAGGTAATTGATTGAAGATTTTTAGCTTTAAAATGCATAACTCAATCCATGAAAGGGGTGAGTAGCCAGGATAAAGTTCTCAAAGCCTTCGGTCTTCCCATTACCCCTCCCCATCCCCATCTCCCTCTCCCTCTTTCTGTCTACTGACCCCAGGAGGCCTCTTCCCCACATTTCACAGTCTGAGCAGCTGTCTCCACCCAGCCGCGTCTCACTAGCCCATGAAATCCAGCCTCATTTATCCTCACGCTGTAAGAGGCCACAGCAAGGCCAGGGAAGTCAGCCTGGCTTCCCAGCATCTCGTCCACCCAGCCCAGGGTCACTGTGGAGCTACAATGTGAGACACTTATATTGCTGCTCCACAGCATCGCCACCACTGCCACCCCATCACATCCCATCCCTGGAGGGATGGTCCTCTGGGACATCTCAGCCCAAGCACGAAGCCCAAGCCCCTCCCTCCAGCAATGCTGCCCTCCCAAACCCTGCCTCCTCCATCCCCGTGCCTCCCCAGCCCACATTCCCCAAACGAGAACACAGGCGCGCGTCTAGCGTCTACAATCTACGTGTTTCTTCCTCATCTGCCTCCAAGGTTCACATTCCCTACCCCAAGATAATGCACTTACTGAGAGCTCAAACTCTGTCCCTGTCCTCTCAATTTTCCTGCTCCCAGCTAACTTAATGAGTGCCATTTTCCTTGTCTTCTAGAAAGTCTTCTAGACCTCCTCCTTGTCTTCCTCCACCTCCCCTCCTTCAGTCATTCCCAGTCTCCTGTCATCAGAGTCATGTTGGCATGACTGTGGACAGTCATTGTTGGCCCAGTTGCTTTTGACCAACTCAACTCACAAGCATTTGATGGGGGAGTGCCCAGAGTGCCTCTAGGTCTTGGCTATTAGCCTCATCTTACCCTCAGCCTAGGAGATCTCCAGAGGCAAGGCCCATGCTCCTCCCTCTGGATCTCCCCTCACTCTACTTGGGCAGAGTGTGTGACTCACTGATTCTGCTCCCTAGGAGAGAGGAGGGAAGTGAGAAAGAAACCCAAGCAGGGATAGAATTCTGAGCCCACACTTTGCCCTGTAAGGTTTAGTGTCCAGGCAGCTGGAGGGATTTGCTCTCCAGCACGGTACTGCTTTCCTTTAGAATTCCAGGGCACCTTTGGACGTGTGTGTGTGTGTGTGTGTGTGTGTGTGTGTGTGTGAGACCCGCATGGAGGGGAGAGGAAGATGTGGATCCGAGGCTCTAGGAGTCTAGTTCCTGTCTGTGGTTGGAGTACTGGGGAAACTGGACTCCTAGACACACTGCAGCCTCCCAGCAGATCCAGTCCCATGCCTGCATCTACAGAGAGCAGCCCCTGCAGGACTGACACAGCTTGGACTCTGGACATGCCCCATACTCCCTGGGTTTGAATCTGCTCAGTCCAGGGCACCAGTCCACGTGGTTTCCTATGTTCTGCGGTTCAATGCAATCCCCATCCTCCCTTCTTGTCCACACTCAGGGTTCAGAGCTTAGAGCATTTGTTAGGTTGAACCATATAAAATTCCTGATATTCAATTGGTTTGGGGCCTATAAAGTCTATTACTTTGGTTCTTCTCTCCTCGAAACATTTTTTAACTCCAGGCTAAGGAGAAGGGGGGGAGCAAATTGAGGAAGGGTGAGGAATAATAATGGTCTAATATTTATTGAGTACATTCTGTGTGCCAAGTGTGTTACATCTATAATCGCAGTGCTAATCGCACCTAAGATTATTTCCCACATTTTACAGGTGGGTAAGCCCAGGTTAAGAGGCTACACGGTGAGGAACTAGGGCTGGGATTCAAACTTAGCCCAAGACCCACTGCTTAACAACTGCCACCCACAACCAGGGAAGTCCTGGCAGACACTGGGAGCCAGCAATCCATGCCTGCATCTTCGCAAAAGGAAGGCAGGGAAACAAACAGACCAAACTCAAACTCTGGCTCAGACCAGAAGAGCCCGAATCAGGATGGGGTGGGGGCAAAGCCCAAGGACCACACCTGAAACCTAGGGGTAGACAGGTCAGAGAAAGAGCCCTGGGCAGAAACAGAGGGCCCGGTCGGGGGCTGGGAGGCTGCGGCCGCCGCGGGCGGAGCGCGCGAGAGAGGAAGGAGAAAGTGTTGGAGGAGGCCAAGGCACGTGTAGACAGAGCTGAAGGACAACGGTGCGGAGGAAGCGGCCTACGTCGTCTAGAGGCGAAGGAGAGATCGATGAAGGCGGCAGGGGGAGGAAAGATAAAGTTCAAGGGAAAGTGTGAATCGGCGGAGGGAAGGAGAGACCCTGTGGAAGAAACACGGAGACTGGAACAAAAAGAGGACCCGAGGGTTAGAGGCAGAGCGCGGAGAGGGGGAGCTGAAGTCAGCCGCAGTGAGGGAGAGTGGGAGGGAAGGACGGAGAGAGAAGCGAGGAAGAGATAGACCCGAAAAAAAAGGCAGAAGCTCACTCTGGCCGTCTGGTGGGGGAAGGGACCTTCATCTCAAGGACACTGAGAAAGGCAGATGAATGGTGGAGAAATGGGGGAGCCGCGACCCCGGCGGGGCGGGCATCGGCCCAGCCGGCCGCCCCTGCCCCGCGCCCTGTGGACCCCGAGCGCGCCCACACTCCCTGCCCACCCCTGCCTGGCCCAGCCCGTGCTCGGCGCTGGCATGAAATTGGCTGCAGCTGTAATGAGTCCGCGCCGCGCGGAGGAGGTTGAGGGCCCGCCAGGGAGCCCTGCGCGCCTCGTTTAGCTTGTTTATTGTTCAGGCCTAATTAAAACGTTCCACCGCGCTGCGTTTACATCCGCCCCCCGCTAATGAATTCTCAGCCGCCGTGAGATTTCGGAAACTGCGGCGGGCCGGAAGGAGGGTAGGAGGTGGCGGGGCTGGGGAAGGAGTGAAGGAGGGGGGTGCGTACAAACACACACCGTTACACAGCCAAAGGAGCAATTAAACATCCGGTGATTGGCTCCGAGGTCCGAGCGAGCGTCCCCAGCCCCGTGGCCCCAAATCCCGGCAGGCAGGCGTTTGAAGCGGATGGAAGGCAGGGCTCGGAGGAGGGGTGGGGAGAGGGAGGTCACGAGCGAGTGTGTGTGTCCTGTGCATGGCAGGCCTGCGTGTGACTGAGTACGTGTGCGTGTGAGTGCACCTGCTACCGGGAGCGCGACCGCGGAGCGGCCTGTGCGCGGGGACTGTGTGTCTGTCGGTCTGTCCTGGCTGTTCAAGCCGGTTTCTCCTCCGCAGAGGGAGTCTCGCTTGGCTTACAATGTTTCTGGTCGCTCTGGGCATAGCATTTTGCCGTTTTGCTGTTTGCCTCCTTGTCACGACCTCAGCGAGGGCAGATGGAGCCAGTGGAGGGAGAGAGACAGACGGTGACGCTTGGGCAGCCAGGGCTCCCTGCCGGCCCCATTTCTCCCGTAGACACGCGCGCGCACACACACACGCACACGATCCCGCGCACATACACTGCCCTCCACTGCATGTAGCCAAGTAAAACACACAAAAACAACCGAGATGCCATTCACACGTAGACTACATGGAAACACACAAATGAACAAATGCTCTCAGACACAGCAACTTGCCAATCACACATGCAGATGGAAAGACGAGAGCCTGGGGCACAAAGCCAACTGGATCACGCCCCCCCCACACACACACAGAAGACATGCAAACTTGGGTACACACTTCTCCAGACAGTTGTACGTGAACGTGTCACTGCCTGACACATCAGTGTACCATCCAGTGGGCCCCAATGCCTCTCACAGCAAATTCAGATCACCCAGCCCCACCTTCAAAATGTTCCCCTCTCAATTCCCCTTCATGCTGGTTCCCCACCCTAACTTTTTATTCCAGGCCAGCAAAGCTATCCCCTGCCTGGGTGATGGTTTGCTCCTGCTCCAGAACCATCAGAGAGGTGTTCTTCCTCTTTTCCTACTCCATTCCATGCCTTGTTGGGTTTCTCCCTCCACAGCCTACATATAATTCTCCTCCTCCAGGCAGCCTTCCCTGATGAACTAATTGACTCTGAATCTGCCCTGGTCGTTTGCACTTGTTGATCTGTGCAGTGGTGTGTGTCACCAGGTTACTTTGACTACTACGTTGTCAGGAAGAGGGACTGTAAACTCCCCAAGGGCAGGACCACTTGACCAAATATTTCAGGCCAAGGTCAGGCTTCAGTGCCAGGCTGGAATGTTTCTGGGAGTACTATTACCTGATTTTAACAGACAGAAAAATGAAACTGGTCCTCAAGAAGCCATCAGGAAAGTCTCCTTCTGTCACATCCTGCAAGTATCTCCTTCATAATGACCTTTCAGAGCCACTTTGGAGGACATACCCTCCACTGGGTCTTCCCACATTTACCTTGTTCTTAACTGGAAATACTGCTTCCCAGTATTGCTTCCCAACTGGGTGCTACCTCATTCTGCACCCTTGGAGAAAATTGGGCTCTTTTCAAAAATTAGATCCACCCTAAAGAATAAAAATTTGCCTCTGGTGAGGATGCTCAGAGCTGTACAGCAGGCTCTAAAGGTGATCCTCAAAGAGGAATGCCAGGAATGACCAGGCAACTGCAGTAGCAGCAGCTGAAAGTGCTACTTTGAAGAAGACGGCACGCATTGGAATAGGTTCTTTGTATTTAAAAAAAAAACAAGACAAGGTCACCCCAAAAATCCACTCGTTGACTGCCTCCCCAACTCACCCGAAGAGTTGTCATCCCAACCCAACCTCTTTGGAGAGACAGGTGCCCTGCCTGCTACCCGCCCCCGCCCTTAGTCTGCCTCTTCTCAACAGCCAAGTCTCTCTCCATGCCCCTCTCCTTCCTGCAGTTAGAGGCTCCCTCCCCCTCCGTGTCTTTCATCTACACAGGCCTCCGTCATATTTCTTTCTCCACCTCTGTCGGTCCCTGTCTTCTGTCAATTTCTCTACTCCCTTTTTCAATATCAGTTTCTCAACCCTGATCTCTATTGAGGCTCTGCCATTCCTTTTTCAATCTCAGTCTTTCTCTAACTTCCATCTTTTTTCTGTTCTCTCCTCCACGCTGCACCTCAATTGCTCAGAGCAGTCACTGCGGATGGAGGGTGTGTGGAAGTCTAGTTCAGCACCAGATGATTCTGGCGTTTTGACTAGAGCTCTTAATGGCTGTGTTCCTGCACACGCACGCGCACACACACACACGCACCCTCTGGCGTTTTGACTAGAGCACACGCACACCCTCTGGCGTTTTGACTAGAGCACACGCACACCCTCTGGCGTTTTGACTAGAGCACACGCACACCCTCTGGCGTTTTGACTAGAGCACACGCACACCCTCTGGCGTTTTGACTAGAGCACACGCACACCCTCTGGCGTTTTGACTAGAGCACACGCACACCCTCTGGCGTTTTGACTAGAGCACACGCACACCCTCTGGCGTTTTGACTAGAGCACACGCACACCCTCTGGCGTTTTGACTAGAGCACACGCACACCCTCTGGCGTTTTGACTAGAGCACACGCACACCCTCTGGCGTTTTGACTAGAGCACACGCACACCCTCTGGCGTTTTGACTAGAGCACACGCACACCCTCTGGCGTTTTGACTAGAGCACACGCACACCCTCTGGCGTTTTGACTAGAGCACACGCACACCCTCTGGCGTTTTGACTAGAGCACACGCACACCCTCTGGCGTTTTGACTAGAGCACACGCACACCCTCTGGCGTTTTGACTAGAGCACACGCACACCCTCTGGCGTTTTGACTAGAGCACACGCACACCCTCTGGCGTTTTGACTAGAGCACACGCACACCCTCTGGCGTTTTGACTAGAGCACACGCACACCCTCTGGCGTTTTGACTAGAGCACACGCACACCCTCTGGCGTTTTGACTAGAGCACACGCACACCCTCTGGCGTTTTGACTAGAGCTCTTAATGGCTGTGTTCCTACACACACACACACACACACACACACACACACACACACACACACACACACACACACACCCCTCTCTCTCCTCCCAACAGAGTCCCAGGTTCTGAGAAGCCAGCAGAGTCCCAGACTCAGGGTCTCCATCCCATCCTCTGCAACCTCGACCTGCCCCTTCTCACTGCCTCCCCACCCCCTCCTCTGGCTCCCATCTCTTCCCTTCTCTGTCTCCCTCTCTCTTCGCCCTGGCCCCAGGTGGATCTGCCTTTGGCTCTGGGTCCATAACTTTCGGTTTCCCCGTGGCTTGGGTCCAATTCCTGTCTCTGAGTCCCTGTCTGTCTCTGCTGTCTCTGGCCTCTGGGTGTCTCTGTTTTTGTGTCTGTCTTCCATTTTTCTCTCTGCTCTCCGGATGCTCCTCTCTCTTTGCTCTCTCCTGTCTCTGGGTCTCTCTCCTGTCTCTTCGTTTCCACTCTGCCAGTGTCTGTCTCCGTTCTCTCTGTGTCTCGATCTCTTTTAATCTCCAGGGTGCTGTGACCGTCTCTGCCATGTTGGTCCCACAGTGTCGATCTTGGCTTGAATTTACTGGGCCTTTCTGTCCCTGTCTATGTGTCTGTCTCCCTCTTCTTTGCCTCTCCGCCCTGCCCCGCAGTCATGGGTGGGCTGCCGCGGAGGCCTTCGAGGGGACGGGGGCGGGCGGCCCTTTGTGTGGAAGATTGACGGCCGCGCGGCGCAGCCTCCGCAGCGCTGATTAGGATGCAGCGCTGCCTCCGACTGCAGCCTTCTCCTCCTCGCCCAACATTCTCCACGACTCCAAACGCCTGGCCCTCCCTGCCCGCTACCCTGCTGCTCAGGGTCGTGTGGCTCACCCCTCCCCCGCCCCAGTTCGTCTACTGGGAGCCACTGGAAATTCTGGGAGGGGACCCGAGGGCCCCTTCTCTCACTCAGGTATCCACACGTCTTGCGCATTTTAAGAGAAAAGGAATGAGGAGAGGTGGGAGGTCGCCTGGAGGTGCTTTGTCCGAGGGGGGCAGGTGTCGGGGGTGTGAAGAACAGAAACGCGCCCGGGGGCTTTGTCTCAGCATCATCCCGGGTCGAAAATAGCCTAGCAGCTCCTTGCACCCCTCAGACAGGCACACGTGAAGCAACAAGTCCAGGGAGAAGAGAGAGATGACTGCCCCTCTTTCATCCCCCCACAGAGCACCTATAACCCTTCCTTGTGCATAGGAAGCTCCCAATAAAATTATTGACTCATATTTCACCAGTTCTCTCAAAATTAGCACCTAAATCTGTGGAGCTCAATTCCCTTAAATATGCCTCCCCATTCCCTCTCCTCACTCACCCCCAGCAACTGCCCCCTTGACAATTTCCCCTGCGAAGCCTTCCAAGCGCCCCAGTGATCATCGGACCCCAGTTCCAAATCCCAGTCATTCCAACCACTCCATCCCATCATCTACCTGGTGTTCCTCCCGCCTCCTCTCCCTCCCCAATGCAGCCTGGCCCACGAGGTTTCTCCCCCAAGATAGTCAGTCACTAAGGAGCGCTGAGTACAAGAAGGGGAGGGTCAAGGGCAGCCTGGTGGGTGGGAGGGGATTCCAGAGCTAGCAAATAACGAGCCCTGTCAGCATCTGTCAAATATGCCATCTCCCTCCATCATCCCTGTCTCCTGCCTCTTGGTTCCTGCCAATCCATCTCCCTGCTGGCGACGGAGCTCAGGTGCAAATTCGAGGAAGCCCAGACGCATAATGCCTGGTCCGCTCCAGACCCATTTTCTCCAGGAATGCCACTAGACCCTGATATCTTTCTTTGAGAACTCCCGACGATCCTAGGAAACTGGGGTTGTAGATGGAACCCAAGGAGGAAGAGAAATTGCCCTCTCTGGTCAATATCTTGGTCTCAGCCCCTTGTCTCCACCGCACATCCCCAAAAGAAAAACTTAACATGTCAGGCAATGGTATGGAGGGTCGAATGTCAGGAAGACCTTCCCAGCTTTAAGGAAGTCATGAAGGCCTCCAGAAACTAGGAAGCTGGTTGGGGGGAAAAATGCTGTTGAACAACCGAAGATCGCTTCTTGTAATATACTCAATTTCCACCAGGGGGCGAGGGACATAGCTCTGCGGACTTAGGTGGAAACTTCTCAGCGGCGACCTGCAAAGGGCTCGGCGGCCACAGGAGGGCGGCAGAGAATGGAGCTCCCTGCAGAGCCAGACCTTGGCCCTGTGTGCTGAGACGGGGCTGGACTGCCCAGGCTGGGGGAGTCTTGCTCCAGCAAGAACCCATGAATTTCCGAATTCAGGAAATCCCTCTTGCATCTCTCTCCGCCAGCGTCTCTCCTCTGGTTCTCAGGCCCCTGAAAGGCCATCACCTACCAACCACCCCAGCCCCCTTCCATTTTCTGGCCCCCCAGCACTGGGTCTGCTGGCACAGAAGGGCCCTGTGGCTTTTCCATCACGGTTGTACAGCAAATGACACCCAAGCTCAAAGAACGGACGTTTCATAGGGTCCCAGCTGATAACTGAAGCCAGACCTAGAACCCAAGTTTTCTTGATTCTCAATACAGGGGTCTTCCCATTATGCTGGTTGCCTTTCCTGAAAGAAAAGCATACTTTACAGGCCCCAATGGAAAACCAGCTTACAACCCTTGGTTTTAAAAGAAAATCAATGTCAGAAATTCCCTGGCGGTCCAGTGCTTGGGACTGAACACTTTCATTGCCGTGGGCCTGGGTTCAATCCCTGGTTGGGGAACTAAGATCCCGCAAGCCACACAGATGCGGCCAAAAAAAAAAAAATCAATGTCAAAGCTACACTCTTACCCATGTTTACATACACAACTGGTGCACATGGGACTGTTAACCACAGAGCACAGCGTTGCACCCCCTCATCCTTAGGCACACACACCCCTCCGCCCCTCTCTTCCTACTTCCTGAACTGCAAGAGGAATTTCTCTTCATTTATAATTTGCGATTTTCTCTGTATTTGCAGAGGCTCCTCAAAGCTGAGACAGAGATGCACTTTCCCAGTTGTAACCTTGGTCCCTCCTACCAATGCCCTGTTCAGATGGAGGAGAGGGGCCACTCAGGGTCTTCCACTCTCTCTTCCCAGCAATCCTCTCTCCCAGGCCCTTCACTGCTCCTTGCCTCTCCCATCCTCTGCTGACCAGCCTCCTCCTCCTCCAGATCCTTCTTGCCACTAGCCCTCCTTTAACCTCAAAAGCTGAGTCACCTGGGGAGGTGAGCACGGAAAAGAGAGAGAAGGAAAGGTGGGAGGGACAAGGAAGAAAACCTAGTTGCAAGCCAGGTGAGGGCTCTGTCCTATTCCCTTTATACTCAGGGGGGAAGTTCTACTTAGAGTATGACCCCAGTCTTCTGGCCGGTCCTCACTCCTTCTACTCTCCTTGGGCCTAAAGAGCTGACAAAGGTGAGAGTGAGTGAGGAGGGATGGAGCCTGGAGGGGGGGGGCAACGCATGCAAACTCCAAACTCATGTGTGAGTATGTGCATACAGGGGTGCCACACCCCACGCCTTCCGCAAAGCCCCTCACATGTGTACTCCATGCCACTCCCCCATCCAGGACTCCTTCCCTATAAAACAAGAGGAGAAAAATATCCCAGCCTCTCAAACACCTTATTCCAACTTTCATCCTCCAGGGGAGATCTGAAAAGACAAAACCCTCCCCCTGTCTTTCCCCCTCCCCATGTGCCTCTTTGTCCACTCTGGCTTTTGAGATGTCCCCCTAGACCCTCGGGCGCAGCGCCCACACCCTCCCCAGTATTGAGGAGGCACCAGCCAGAGCCTCCTCCCTGCAAAGTACTGAGACAAATGCCAATCACGTTGAGGCCTCTCACGGTGCCCATTCTGCTATGAATTCCCAAGGTCAAAACCATTCTGGTGTTATTAAAAACATAAATGTTGCATACCAGGCAGCGGGGGAAAAAATTATAAGGCAGCCAGACAAGAGGGAGATGGAGGGGCCAGTAATTGTGTTCGTCTTCCCTGAGTCAAGCTCCATGGGGCTGGAGCCGCACACAGAACATTGCTTTTTAATTTAACTCAGTAAGGTCAGCGGCAGCAAATGAGGCAGGGGAGGAATGGCACCTCAGAGGGAGGGTGCCGGGGCATAGCCCCGACCTGGAGCCTGCAGAGCCAGAGCTCCTGGCCAAGATCTCCAAGCAGTGCCACCGGGAGCAGAGAGAAGATGCTGGAGAGGATTCATCGACTCTCAGCCTGCCAAGGAAGGGGGCTGGACTGGGGGGGTGGAGGAGGAGGGATCATTGTGAGGGCTTCTGAGGAACCGGGATTTGGGTGCAGGGAAAGAAGACTTCACAGGGACCGTAGGTGAAACCAGAAAGACTCAGGCTGATGAAGACAAAACCCTGCCCCCATCTTCCCTCCCCACAATACCTGCTCTACGGAAGAGAATAACAAGGGCCACGATTGGAACTCAGGGGTTTCCCTTCCCCAAGCACCTGTGAATCCTGAGGTCCAAGCAGAGAGGGTGCTCCCGTGAAGTGGACCACTCTCTCCCATCCCCTTTCATTTCCAAGGATCCAGTAGGGCAGGGGAGCAGAGAATGAAGGAGAAACTGAGGCAGCACTGCCCTCCCTCAGAACCTTCCTCACAGGTTCCTTTCTCTGGCCACCTTCCCTTCTGCAGATCTGCTAGCTGTATGGTGGTTCTCTCCATTTCCAGTGCTATAGGAAGGACTGGAGTTAGACCACAGAAGGGACTTCCCAGGTTAGCATCTTGGTCATAGCCACAGCACAGGCTGGGGTAGGAGAGGCTAAGGAACTTGGGCTTTTCTGAATAGGCCCAATGAGCTGAGCATGATGAGATCAGGGAACCTGGAGAAGGTGGGCAATTTACTGAGTATGGGGGGAGGGGGTGGCTTTGAAAAAGCTGTGCAACTATCAGAAGCAGTGACACCCAAATACACTTTGGGATTTATTAGGAAGTTCTTCTGCAGGTCAGACCTCAACTCCTCCTGCTTTTGTTTCAGGCTGTTTCCCTTTTAGGACTCTTTTGGGGAGGGAGAATTTGAATAGTAGGTTTGAGACTTGAGGACAGAGTTTCAATTATCTCTCTCTATGTCGAAGTGTCCTTGCCACTTGGCTTTCCTCCCAGGTTTCTAATCCCCTGTCAATTAAGAATTCAAAAGTTCCCTGAAGAAACCACCAATGTCAATTAGGAATTCTGAGGCCTGCTACCCTCACAGTGCACACCCCTACCGGCCTTCCCAGCTCTCTTGCCAGGAGGTCCCACTCTTAGCACTAGGCCTCCATCCCTGCAGTTCTCAGTGCCTGCCACAAGGTGGCGGCCAATACACCGATTGGTCCAGAGCTAGAGCTGATGCCTCACCAGCGCCAGGACCCTCTCCTCCACTCAGATCTCCACTCACCCTACCCCCTCCTCCCCAGGCAGGATGCCAACCCTGTGGCATCATAGTGGAGCTGCCTGTCACTCCCCACAGCAGGCCCAGAATCCCAGGGTTACTAGGGCAGTAGTCTAGAGGGGCCTGTTAACTGGGCCAGAGGCAACCAAGAACAGGAAGAGGATCAGGAGCTGGGGGTGAGGTCTAACCCAGAATAAACACCGGGAAGGTGTTTATTCTGCACTGCCACCTCCCTCTTTGGGAGGAGACCGAGTTGGACGCCATTATCTCTGACATTCTCAGAACACAGAAAACAGGGCAGGGTTCAGTCAATTCTCCACAGCAGTCCTGACCTTCCTGGTGTGTGGAGAGGAGTCCTGGGAGGGGGGAGAAAACAGCCCTGCCCACAGAAGCACCTTCCATTCAGAGGTGGGAGTGGGAAACAGGGACAAGGTACACAGCTGGAAAGAGGAGACAAAAGAATGAGGAGAGACTTGCAGCTACCCTGGCAGTGGTTTAGAAAGAGAACGTTTGGGATCCAGAAAGAAGAGGATTAATCAAGGAAGATTTCCCAGAGAAGGAGAGTATAGGGTGATATTGCAAAGGATCGAGAGGCTAGTCTGCAGGAAGAGGAGGAGAGGAAATGGTTCAGACTGGGGTTAGACCATGAGGCTAGGAGAGGGCAGGGGAGGACAAAATGCTGGGACGGCTGCCCAGGTGCATCTAAGACAGCAGATGGCGGGGTCCTGCAAGGGGGATGGGAAATTGAAGGAACAGGTGTTGGTGGGTAAGAGGCCTCAAAGGCCAGCTGGGAAGACTGGGAAGGAGTCGCTGGAGGCTTCGGCAAGAAGAAGGGAGACAGCCCCCCAATTACCTGAAGTATTCCTCCCTCTCTCCCCACCCCCTTAAAACCAAGAGAATAGAAGCAGAGTCTAGGGTTCTCCAAATGGGACACAAGAAGGATTCCTAGACCAGGAGTCAGGGGCCTGGGTTTTCCAGAGGCGGCCACCATGGAGTAGGGGACACTGAGTGAGTATTCCCACCTTTGAGGCTCTGTCTGTAAAGTAAGAGAGTTGGAACCCACAGTCTCTGAACTCCCGTCTCTGAAATTGTCCTGTTGATCATTGCCCTCCTCCCCAAGAATGGTCCGACCCATCTGTGATCCACCAGGCTTTAGCCCCCCATTCTCTCAGTGTCCCTAAACTCCAGACCCACTCCCCTATTCAGAGGAAACTGTTTCCATGCCAAGGGGCAGGAGGTGCTAGGTTCCAAGTTCACAAACTCAGCCTGGGCTTACTGGGCACAGAGTGCAACAAGAGGATTTGAGGTTAGACTCAGGAAGAACTTCCCAGCACAAGGGGTCTGAAAGCCTCCGCTTGTGTGTCTCCAAGAGAAAGGGACATTTATTTTGGACCTGTCTGGACCTGACTAGAGAGAGGAGTTTTCACTGTGATTATGGTCCCCCAAGAGTCAGAAGACTTCACTCAAAGACTTTCAGAGACTCTACCACCCTAAGGCAGAATGGGTGGAGCCTAGAGCTAGGAATTGCAGCCTGCTTAGAAGACATTCCTAAAACCCGGTGGGGGAAGAGGTGCAGAGAAGGCCTCGCTCCTCCACTGTCTGGGCTCCACTGGTCAGAGCAGGGCCTCTGAGCACATCCAATACAAGCCCTGGGTGAAAACCTCAGGGCCCAGTCTTCACCCAGCCTCAGAACCGGGACCCTGATGCATGCCTGGCGGGGCAGAGGCACCCAATGATCAGGCTACCCAATCCCCCACGCCCCAAGCACAAACAGCCTTCCTCTCCTGGCCTCTCACCTCAGCCCCACCACACACCATATCCTGGAACATGCTAGAGATCTGGGCAAATGAAAGACATCTTCAGCTGTGAGGCTCCCCCCAGGGCACCACACACATCATACACACACTCACCTGCACACACGCAGATACACACACACCGAGGCACACACTCATACATACCCATAGACACATACCTTCAAAATACACACATATGCACAACCAATCACAAACATTCTCACACGTATGCAACACAAAGACACATGCTCATAAACTCATACATTTACAGACAAGCACATACACACAAACTTACACACACTCCTACATTCATCAAACACACATGTATACATACATACATGTGTCTCTACTCCTTTCTTCTGACTAAGGATGAAGAGCCCAGCCCTCTAGATTCTAGAGGTCTAGAATGCCCCGGCGGGGTTGGGGGTGGGGAAGCATGGAAATCCACAGGAAATCTATTTCCAGTTTCCTGACCCAAACTGAAACTCCTTTGCTGTGTTCCCTTTCCTGCCTCCAGATTCTCTGGGACTCTCGCCCACACCATGGAAGCGGAACCTGCAAAGCTCATTCATTCATTGATACAACAAACATTTTGGAGCACCTATCTGTCACACACACACACACACCCTTACGTGCCTGAAACTGAGGCGGACACATAAAAGAGTGAGACCTTCTGCCCAGTGGTGCGGTGGAAAGAGCAAGAGCCCAGGAATCAAGGACCCGAGTTCAAATCCTGCCTTTGCCTCTTAATAAACTGTGTTATTTAGGACACCTTACATAACCTCTCTGAGCCTCAGTTTCATCACCTCTAAGATGGGGTTAAATAAAATTTATCCAATAATTCTGTGAGGATTAAAAGACAGGGAAAGCCTCCATCAGCAACGTGTCCACCGTGGAAAGCCACCTCCTCTCCTTCCCCAGTCCCCCGTGGTGAGCGTCTCCCCAACACCCTCCCAGTCCTGCAGTCCTTGAAACAGAAACCCAGTCTCCCTCAGCCTCAGACCCCCAGGTGCGCGCACCTCGGAAAACTTGATCTCGGACTTGGCCAGCTCCATCCGACTCCCCCGCCCCCGCCCCTCCTGGTCCATCATGCCTCTCGCCCGTTTGCAGGTCGCGTTTTCCGTAATAACCTTTAATGCGGCTGGCCACGGCCCAAATGTTCGCAATGGAGCGATGGGCCCCGCGCATCAGATGGACGATGAAGTGTTAATCATCCCCCAGGGAGCAGTCCCGCGGAAAGTCGTCATTAATTTCTCTGAATTACACCAATTCCGAGACATTCTTTATGGACAGACAGTGCGGGAGACAGTTATATGACAGGACTTGCTGTGCTAAGCAGATGTGGGAGAGATTGCGTCGCCCCATGAATACTAAACAATCGCTCGGAAGAAACCCCACTAGCTTCTGCTCTCGGAGCTGGGAAGCCGCCCAACACACCCCCACCCCCATGGGCACACCCACCCCAGCTTCTTAAGTGGCCTCCTCAATTCCCCTCCAGAGTCGCGCCTCTGCCTCAGAGTGGGAAGTGGCTCTGGGGGTCTTACCCTCACCTTCCTGGGACCCTCCAAGGACCCACAAACGCCCTTGCTTTCCCTGCCACAGCCTTTGCTCCCTACATTCCTTCCAGAGCCTGACCTGCTTTCTGAACTCCTGTCTGTCATCCCCACCCTGATCCTCCTCCAGCTCTCCTTCTAGAAGACTCACCACCCTGACCATCTCTGAGTTTCCATCTGGCATCCCCCATCCTCGTTCTTCCACCTCCCCACCCCACCCCATCTCTCTACCACTCCATCCTCCTCCACCTGCTCCATCACTCCACCTCCCCACCCCGTCCCACCCCCATCTCTCTGACCCCCTCATTCTGCCCACCTCCCACTCTGCTCCCCTCCCCTCCTGGCTCACCTCCCCAGCCTGACCACCTGCTTCTCTTACCCATCTCCCAGCGGGCTCTGCTTTCCCATTACCTCCATCTCTCCAACCTGCTGCATTCTACCATTTTGCCCCATTTCAAGTCATTGCCCCTTCATCTGCTTTCACATCTCTGCCACTCTTCAGACTCTAGAGGGGAAGGGCGAGGTTCAGAGCAGAATGAAAAGAAGGTTTGCCCCCCTTTCCTCTCTCCTCAAGCTCTCTGCCTGCCCTCCTCCCTCTCTTCCTTCTGGCAGACAGGACAAACGTAAACGAGAGCTGAAGAGATTTCTCCCCACAAGCAAAGCGGTGGGCGGGAGGTGGGGGAGGTAGAGGGTGACCAGGGAAAAACCTGCAGAGGCAACTCGGTCACACCTGAGAGAAGCCCCGCCCACTAAGGCGCGCCCCGCCCCCTCCTAAGTGGCCTCGCGAGGCCCGGCCAGGCCAGCCCACAGCTCGCCCCGCCCCAAGTCCGAAAGGACTCTTGGCAGCGCTGGGACCTCGGTCACCCCAAAGCCACTCCCTCTCGTGAGAGGGCAGAGGCAAAGGGTGACTGTTCCCCCATCAGGTGGTCTCACCACCCTCGTCTCCACTCGGGCTGGAGGGAAGAGCACCCCTTCTGCTCCTAGCTGTGTTTGGGGGAGAGAAAGGAAAGTGCTCAGCCTCTGCGTCTTTTCCCCTCGCAGATAATTTATGTCTGAGAGCCGAGCAGATGGCGGGTAATTTAGCAATTACCGTGTGCAGGAACGGGACTCGCGCCTCCACACGGAAGCCAAAGATTCCCTGCCGCAGTCTCGTCTTCTTTTCTGCCCGTTTTCTCTGTTTTGTCTCCCTTTCCCCACTCCCGCCCCGCCTTGCTGAATCCCACCGCTCAAGGGGAGAGGATCTCCTTCTATGGGTCCCTTTTCCTTCTGATCCCTTCCTGTATCGGCGGAGGATTTCTGCCTCAGGAAACGAGTAGAGCTGCCTGCTCACTGGAAGTTCTTCCTCACCTCTCACCATAATCCTTCTTGCTGCTGTAAGTGACCACACAGTTCTGGGAAATTGTGAGGCTCTCTCCCAACCTTCTCCCCTCCCCCCGTTTCTTCAGGTTTTCCATGATATTTCTCCCAGATATCTAGGTTCCACATCCCAGGCTTCAGAAGAGGCTTCTGGGCTCTTAAGATAGACCCGGAAGCTGAGGAGTTTGGGTCTCTATCTGCAAGGGCGGCAAGGGGGAAGGCAGTGGTTATTACGGTGAGAACGGTGAGAAAGGCTTTTGGAGCTCTGTGCACACAGTGAGTGTGTAATAAGTGTGAAATGGCTGATTGAGAAGCTGGGCTTAGTGAGGTGAGGGAGGGTAGAGGGGACAGGAATGAGGCTGGAAGGGTCTGGAATGCCTCCCCGCAGTTCCACTCCCTTCCTCTCTGGGCCATCTGGAGAAAGGATGCTTTAAGACAGGCCCTGAGCCTGGAGAGCTCCCTAAGCTGAGGGGGCTGTCCTCCCCTCCATCCACCTCCACCAGCCCAGCCCAGGACACCCACCACCAAGAGCCCAGTACCCCACACTCCCTCTCTTCAGCTAGGGCTCCCAAGTCTCTGACCCCTAACTCTGCACACCAGCCTGATGCCCCCATTCCGGCAGAACCTTAGGTGACCTCTGGGCTCTGAAGAGCTGGGCTCTTGGGCTTTGAGACACCCCCACCATCACCTCCCCCAGATCCTCCTCATTCCTCAACACCAGAGGAGCACTAATTAATTAGCGTGTGCAACCAGCCATGGGCGCGATCTCGTTACTCACCACAGGGACCCGCTGTTAACACACCAGACCCCTGGGACGCGGGCACACACTAATTACACAGCCAGCAGCTCAGCTAATCACAGCTCCTGGTGACACTGTGGCTCACAGAGGAATCCCCAGCTTCCCTCTCCTCTCCCCAACACCCACCCCTCCACTCTCCTGCCTCCTAGAACAGAAGGCTGGAAAGGAGGGGTTAAAGACTGGTTAGGAAAAATTGAAACTTGCTGGGAAACAGGAGGCCAGTCATGGAGTAGCTGAGGGGAGAGTGGGGATGAAAAGTTAGAAAGAAAAGAGAATTTTCCTACTAATCACTTTGGGCTATAAACAGTCACTCTGAAATTAGTAACTGCAGCAAGAGGGAGTGCTGGTTAGACTACAGGAAGGACTTCCCGGGGAAGTGCTAGGATCGGATTTGGCCTGGGAAAGAGCAGCTTTTCTCCCTATAAGCAGGAGGCAAGAGACAATGGCCACTGAGTTGGAGGAGGAAGGGAGAGAGGGGCAGTTTCAGGAACTCAGGTATCTGGTTCCATCCTGTCCCCAGCTGTAGTTCAAGGGTACAGAGAGGAGGCAGCCTCACCCCAGACACAGATAGACGGCTTCCCCCCACACACGTCCCATTGACTTTGCCATTCCGCTGTCACTCCACAGCTTCTCCAAGATTTAACATATTGACTCTTCGAGCTGCAGAAAATTGAATTTTCTTCATTACGACTGTCTCCCGACAAAAGCAGCTCATAAATTCTCCCATCTTTTTCAGGCTTCCCACACCCTCACCACCTAACATCTCTCGAGGGGATTCACATATTTGAACACACAATTCACATAGGTGTAAAGGCAAGTCATGATCAGCACTCTCCAGGGACATACGACCCACCAAGACCATCCCTCGCTGCCCACACCCAGATACAGTCTACACCTGGACCAGGCCGCTGCTTTCAGGAATGAGGGTGCATGTCTTCTACAACCAGGGTCCGTGTGTATGGTACTCATGTGCCCCATAGAGCAGATACAGTTGGTCCATACCAGGGGACTAAAAGGCCCCATGCCTCAGCCATACGTGTACTTCTCCTGTACCCTAACAGCACTCTCACAGATGTCATTCCCGCATGGGACAGATTCATATATCCTGACATGCAATATTCACTGCAGGTTCACCTCTGTGCTGCCTGGGCAGAGCTAAAGGCCCCTCCCCACAGCATCAGAGCTCTCTGCACGGTCCCACCAGGGGATAAGCCCACAAGTAGGAAACAGGCACAAGTTCACATGATTTGCACAGACACAGAGAGAAGAAAGAAGGGAAATATCTCCTAGGACCTAGTAGGGAGTCTTCCTTCACACCATAGCAACTGATGCTGTCTCCTCCCAACACTACCCCCAGCCCATACACACACTAAGGTGGTCCTCCATGGACTGCAGCCTAGCACCTCAGCAGTCCTCCCCAAGGCCCAGACACCCTCTTCCACCATGGGGGGTGGGTGTTGGGATTGGTTCCCCACCCAAGAGTGTGCTCTCTCCATCTGACTCTCCTTCACTTTGGCCCCAGGAACAGAATTGGGGGAGGTCAGGGCCTAGTAGAAGTTCCTTTTGATACCTGTGCCAGTCTGGCAGCTGAGGCTATAATGGATGGGCAAGAGGCCAGGGTGATGGCCAGCACCATGTGGCTCGTGCCCAGGGCCAGATTGGGGCGGGATGTACTGGGCTGGGTGCCCAGGCACTCCACCCTCCAAAATGCCACACAATCTGTGAGTGGAAAGAGACAGAAAGAGGGACCCAAATAGATACAGACAAGGACACCCCCTGAGACCAGACTAAGCCAGTCTCTGCCCCCATCCTGGCCCCTCAACAGCTGCTCCTTCCCCCATAACTCTGACCCAGGCACAAAGGGAAGTTACTCTGAAATGGCAGGAGGGAGGCCAACCAGTTTTCTCAAGTATGAAGAGCCCAAACTTACACAACAGGAATTAGGGGTTTGGCGGTGCAACCAGAAAAGAGAAGGATGATTCCTCAATTAGGAGAGGAGTTGAGACTTGGGGGGATCTTTTTCAATGCATTTTTATGTGCGCTAATTAACGTGCAAATGTTACGCACAGTGCAGATGAACATCTATAGTCTTCGTAATCCCAACCTGCTGCTAATGGTATTTATACACAAACACACACACATACCCCCACACACACACTCTTTATTTTATCTATGATTGGCTCCTCTGTTTCTCCCAATGCCTGAATTTCTGAATCTTCTCCTTTAAGAGCAAGTCTGGAGCAACAGAAAGATGGCCAGGAAGGCCTAGCTCCACAGTACAAGGAATGGCTTTCTGGAGACTGGGAAGTATTTCGGACCATGTATGTCCAGAAGCAGAACAACTTCCTCCACCCAGCCTCAGCCCCACACCTGCTCCTTCCACTAAGGTCCCCATCTCAAGGAGGAACTCCCATCCACCAAGTCAGGAACCTAGGATCAGCCATGACTTCCTTCTCCCTGGGTTAGGGATAGGACTAGGGAGTCTGTTGCACTCATTGATTTAAGTGACAATTCTTTTAAGCTAAAAGTTTAACTTTTTTAGAGTCACACGTCCATAGGCATCAAACTGACTTGCCTCCCTCTCCTTCACTCCCACAACTTGCCCATGCCACCTCCTAAATAACTCTTGAGCCTACCCACTTGGCTCCATTCTCTCTAGCAGATGAGAAGCAGCTCTCAGCAAGATGACTGAGCTGCCTCCTTACTGCTTTCCCAGGCTCCAGGGTTACCCTCTCTATTTTCATGGCACTGCGGAGGCCTGCGAAGCTTAGGGGACGTGGCCACCCACACAATTTCCCAGGGAGAAGTATTTTGAAACTGCTAGAAAGGTGATAGAACTGTCAAGTGCATAAAATCAACGACTAAATTTATGACTATAACACAGCTTTGTTCATTTTGTAATACTGTGAAAATTTTCAAAATTTTCAGTAGAATATAAAAATAATAAAAACTATAGGAATAACACTCTATTGAGGGGAAAAGACCACTTCTATCACCAGTCACCTTGGGGCCTGAGGCTCCACCAACATTTGAAGGTCTTTCCAGAGGTATCTTTTCTCCCAGGACAACTCTATCAAATCTAGAATGTTGACTCAACTACACGGTGATGGAAAGTGGAATTGGCACATGGCTAAATTCGATCTCCAGCCCCTTTGCAGTGAGGTGAGGCCATATAACTGGTTATCACCAGTGGGATATAAGCAGAAGTGACGTGTTACTTCTGGACTGAGGAGGTTAACAATGGTTATGGGGACTACCCTGGTGGCACAGTGGTTAAGAACCCGCCTGCCAATGCAGGGGACACGGGTTCGAGCCCTGGTCCGGGAAGATCCCACATGCCGCGGACCAACTGAGCCTGTGTGCCACAACTACTGAAGCCCGCGCAACTAGAGCCCGTGCCCCGCAACAAAGAGAAGCCACCGCAATGAGAAGCCCTCGCACCACAACGAAGAGTAGCCCCACTGCTCGCTGCAACTAGAGAAAGCCTGCGCGCAGCAACAAAGACCCAACACAGCCATAAATAAATAAATAAAAATTTATATTAAAAAAAATAGTGGTTATGGCTTCTCCACATGCTTGCTCTTCCCCATCTGCTGGCAGGATGACACCTGGGCAACCCGAGGCCACGTGGTTAAGATGGCAGATCCACAGCATGAACAGATCCAGATTCCCAAGTTACTTGACTACAAATATTCACATTAGACTATGTGCAGTCAAATGCTCTACCACTGAGCTATACCCCCTAGACTATGTGATACATAAGTGTTTATCATGTTAAGATGCTGAGATCTGGGGGTTGTCTGTTGCAACTGTTATATCTACTCTAGTATACGAATCAAGGTAACAAGGCCAAAATGGCAAGAAACCAGGCTTAAGGCACCATAGAATTTGGACTGTAATGGATGTAGAGGGCAGAGGGAAGCACTTGGGATTCAGAAATTCTTTTTTTTTTCTTTTGGCCTCACCGCCCGGCATGCAGGATCTTAGTTCCCTGACCAGGGATGGAACCCATGCCCCCTGTAGTGGAAGCACAGGACCCTAATCACTGGACCACCAGGGAATTCCCGGGATTCAGAAATTCTTTTTTTTTTTTTTTTAAAGACAACACCGCTTTTTAGGTTTATTTTTTATTTTATTTTACTGGCTGCATGGCACAGCATGTGGGATCATAGCTCCCCAACCAGGGATCAAACCCACACCCCCTGCACTGGAAGTGTAGGGACTTAACTGCTGGACCACCAGGGAAGTCCCAGAAATTCTTGATTTGAATATCATACTAGTTCTGTGACTCTGGTCAAGTTATTTAGTATTTCTGAGCCTTGGTTTCTTCATTAATAAAAATTACATAGTATCAATAATAATACAAGCCATTTCATAGTACTGGTTGTGAGGATCAAATCAGTCCAAGAAGGTTAAAAGGCCTTTGAAACCAGAAAGCTACATTGTCACTGGCTGTTATTCCAGCAGTTGACACATAATGCTTATTTAAAATCTGTTGAATAAATAACTATAAATGAATGAGAATAAATAGATGGATAAGTTCTCAGAGCCACATCTTCTCGTCACTAATAAAGGAAGGACTAAGGTGATCTGAACACTGAGATTAGAGTGGGTCTGTGAGTCCATGGAGTGAAGGAGGAGCTCCAGGACCTGAGTATTATTGAGAACCCTATACTATACCACCCTTCCACCTAGCCTGAAGAAATAAAGCCAAAGAACTAAGAGGACAAAAGAAAATGGGTTAGGGACCCTAAAGAGAAATCCGAAAGAATCCAACTTTGCCCTAAAATAATGTTAATGTTTTCCCTACTGGTATGGACTGACTGTGTTCACTCAAAATTCATATATTGAAACCCTAAACAGCAATGTGATAGTAGTTGGGAATGGGGCCTTTGGGAGGTAATTAGGGTTAGATGAGGTCATGAGGGTGGGGCCCTCATGATGGGATTAGTGCCCTTATAAGAAGAGATCAGAGAGCTTGCCTTTTCTCATTCTCTTCCATGTGAGGACACGGTGAGAACTCAGCTGTCTACAAGCCAGGAAGAGAGTCCTCACCAGGAGCCAAATCAGCCAGCACCATGATCTTGGACTTTCCAGCCTTCAGAAACATGAGAAATAAATTCCTGTTGTTTGTGCCACTCATTCTATGGTATTTTATTATGGCAGCCTGAGCAGACTAAGCAGCAGACTAAGCAGACTAAGACACCTACTTCCCACAGAGTACACAGTTTGGATACACTAGTAACAGCCTACAATGTCTGATGCACCAGCTGCTTCTGTATGTTTGTAAAGCACCCAGCAGAGTGCCTGGCACATGGCAGGCACTCAGCAAATACTAGCCATTATGATTTTCTGTGAAAGCATCTTGTTATACTGGAAAAGGTATGGGTTTCAGAATAAGATTGTTCTGAGAGATCTTGGGCAAGTTACTCTTAGAGTTTCAGATTCTTCATCTGTAAAATCTTATAGCATCTTGCAGGGTTATTGTGATGATTCAGTGGGGGAAAGGGCCCTCTCAAACAGTAGGCACTCAATTAGTGGTAGCTCCTCAAAACATTCCAAGAGTCCAAGACCACCTTCCATTCAACATTTATTACATATCAGGCGCTGGGCTAGATGAAGCAATACCAGAGTTAGGGCTTTTACAAAAGATAAAAGAGACTTTAAACTTCAGGAAGATAGGATTCATTTTGTAGCACCTTCCAGAGCCTCTAGAAAGCTTTCCAAAGATCATGTCAATCTTCCCCCAGCCCTATCAGGAGTCAGCCTGTATTCTGAAAACAGCAACAGTCCCAAGATCTCACAACCTCTCTCAGGATTCTTTTTTTTTTAATATTTATTTATTTATTTGGTTGTGCTGGGTCTTAGTTGCGGCTCGTGGGCTCCTTAGTTGCGGCTTGCTGGCTCCTTAGTTGTGGCAGGTGGGCTCCTTAGTTGCGCCACGCAGGCTCCATAGTTGTGGCATGCAAACTCTTAGTTGCAGCATGCATGTGGGATCTAGTTCCCTGACCAGGGATCGAACCTGGGCCCCCTGCATTGGGAGCATGGATTCTTAACCACTGAGCTATCAGGGAAGTCCCAGAAGGATTCTTTAATCCCTACAGCTGTCACTTCCACCAGTCTTCACAACATTACTCTCCTTGTTAAAAAATTCTGTGACTAACTTCCTACTCCTAATGGGAGTCAAGTCCAAATCTTTTAACCTGATGGAAAACACTGGCTACTATAAAACATAAAGCCCCAAATTTTAGTGATTTAACAAAATAGAAATTGGTTTTTTGGTCAAGTGAAGTCCAAAACACATGTTCCTGATTAGCAGGCAGTTCTCTGCCAAGTAGTGATTCAGGGAGTTAGGTTCCTTCCAACCTGTGGCCCCACGATCTTTAACATTTAGCCTTCAAGTCCACTGTACTAAAGGTCCTATGCATCAAGCCAAAAAGGAAAGAACATGAAGGATCTCCCTTGGGAGGTTTCATGGGCCAGGCATGGAACTGCATCACTTAGAGGGAAACCGAAAAATGTGGTCCAGCTGTGTGTCCAAGAAAAAGAAGAGATTCTGATAAACACATAGCAGGCCCTGCCTCACCTGGCATTCAAGATTCTTCACACCTGGCTTAAACTTACCTTTCACACTTGATACCATTTACCTTTCAAACTTTATACCATTACCCAGGTATGGCTATTAGTCAGCTTTGCTGCCAGAACAACCAATCCCAAAATCTCAGTGGCTTGCAGCAACAAAGATTGATCTCTGACTTACGTATATGCAGACCATGGGCAGCACTTCTCATTCGGGGACACAGGCAGAAGGAGCAACCCTCATGTGGAATATGCCCATTTTAGTGGCAGAGAGAAGCAAGAAAGTGTAAATTCACATGCTCAAACATGACATGAGTCACCTCTGTTCACAACCCATTGGCCAAAACACGAATAATGATCGAGTCCAAAATCAATGAAATGAGACATATACTCCTTCCACAGGAGATACTGCAAGTCACGTGGCAATGGGCAGAGAAGGAGAAAGTAAATAATTTCAAACAATAAGTCAATTTAATACAACGGCCATCTTCCATCTGGAGTACAGGACAGACATTACTGATTAATCCTAGCACTCTTTCCTCAGAATCCTCCTCAACACAACATTTCAGGCTGTCATTATCAATCATCTGAGTTTGGGGAAAAAAAGTTGAGATTGATGTGCTGTTCTTATATGACTTCCTAGGCTCCAGTAAATGTTATACATTCCCACCGCTGCATCTTTGCTTCAGCCTGGCATAAGCTTATCCTTCCCAGACCCTGTCCTGTTAAATTATCCAATCCCTCCCTCAAATATCTATACTGTATACTCATTCTTTCAACAAAATTTATTGAATACCTAGCATAGTACCTGACACATCTATTTGTTGAATTAATCTGTTTAACATCACCTTGCACATAAATGTTCAGTGAACACTTGTCCCCTGAATAACAGCACTGTTCCTTAGAACAAAGGGTGTTAGTATTCCATAAGAGGAGTTTCTGGGGTGGTAATATGGTGTACTGACTAGCTGTGCTTGAATCCTGATTCTACCACTTACTAGTTGGATGACCCCAGGTAACTCTCTTAATTGTCTGTGCCTCAATTTTCATCATATGTAAAATGGGGTTGATAATAAGGCCTACTATATAAGACTGTTGTATTAAATGGAAAAATCCTTAGCATAGTTTAAACACATGGTAAACACCCAGTAAACGGAAGTTGTTATTTTTAGCTCCAGCTGAGACTGAGTAGGGGGAGCAGGATGCCCAAGCCTTTATTCTGGGTGGAAGACAAAAACCAAGAACAACTGAGACTTGGGTCCCTGAACAGGCCTCACTCTGAACCCACCCCAGGACCTTGAGCCATCTCTGCAACCACCAGCTTGTTCCGTAACTCATAAATCCTGACTAATGACACAGACATGTCACCTTAATGTTTGTGAAGCCCAATGACTTATTGTTAAGTGCTTGGAGATCTTCAGATGAAAGGCACCCAAGGGCAGGCACCAACCACCCTATTCAGTCATAAAAGCAAAATACTACCCCAAAACTTAGAAAAGGCAGAGACTCCGTAACAATGCAGCAGAGAATTAAAGCAGGCACCCAGGAAGATCAAATCAATCTTTAGACTGTAATCCCTAATACGGAGACAGAGAGAGAGATCATTTTGAATGCCTCAGACTACTTGGGAGGGTCCAGAGCAGGTAGGGGGAGCAGGATGCCCAAGTCTTTAATGTGACTCGGGGGTGCGGGAGGAGTGTGAATCTTTCACCTCTTCTAAACAAAAGCACATGGATTGTTATCCTAATTAATTTAAACCAGTTAAGAGGCTTGGGCAAACTAGCCCCACAAGTGTCTTGTTTCTGAATTGTGACCCGTCCTGAATTATGCCAGGTTCCCTTTTCAACTTGATTCTTCTCACTTCAGCTTCCCCCCTCTCCCCACACCACCACGTCAGACAATGGATCCTCCTCCTGGACCAAGAGGCCATTCCAGGGATGCCCAGGCCAGGACTGTGAGTACTGGCAGGCCCCTGGCAGTGAAACCTTCAAGTTGGAAAAAAACGGTCAGCGGGGCACACAACATAGTTTTTACAGGGGCTGTCCCTGAGGCTGAAGCAAAGGAGAACCTGCTACCACAGCTGTTATACAGTTTCCTATCCCCTAAATGGTACGTAGCTGTGATGTAGTGGCGAGAGAACTTGGAGTCGTGCAATCCTACCATCTCATAGCTTTGATACTTTAGACAGGTTCCGTTACCGTTCTGGGCTTTAGTTTCTTCATCCGTAAAGGGTGGATAACAAAACTGCCTACCTCGCAAGTTGGTGTTAAAAGTAAACGAGAGTGTGTACTCGAACTCCTTCGGCCCTCTCAGAAGTATTACACAGGGGGCGTTAGAGCCGTAACTCCTCCCCACCCCCAACCACGCACGGTGCCAACCAGCAGTCGCCACTCATATAGCCTGCCCCCTCGCAAGGAATCTTGGGCCGTGAAGTCCTTTGCTCGCCACACCCTCACTTGCTGCCGCGGAAGTGAGAACTACGTCTCCCAGGATGCGGCGGTGACGCCGCTACCACGGCCGCCCTGTACTCCGCCCTCCTTGCGCACAGCCTCCTGGCACATGTAGTCCCAGATCCGCTTAAGCTCACTGGCAAAAAAGGTGCGGAGGAACCACAAACCCCAGAAGCCCTCGCGCCCACCCTTCTCCCTCCCCTTCTCGGAGCCGAGTGCTGTTTTTGTTGTTGGTGAAAGGTGAGGGGACAGCTGATCCGTCTGTGGGGTAAGAAACTTGGCCTAATTTGGGGGCGATCTTATGGGGGATCCCCCCACTTTCCAGTCTGTGAAAGGATAATCTAAGGGAACCGTAGAAGGGGGAAGCAGGAGCGTTTGGGTGTTAACACTTTCCGTGCTGGAGAAGCCACCCCACTGTTTCGGGAGTTCTTGGTCTCAAGGGGGCCCTGATCGGGGCTGCCCCCTGACTGTTCTCGCCTCCCTCTCAGTCCTTCTCTATAAAGCTTGATAGGCCTAAGGGAGTTGTGAGGGAGGCTTAAGTCTGCTTGTTCTCGGCCCGGCAAGACTTGACCCCACAAACCTTCCCTTACCCCTAATCCCCCAAACCGCCAAACATCCGCGCCCCGCCACCAATCCAGAGGCCTTTACCACGCTGAATCCCTTGGCGGAGGGGGACCTTCCAAGGTGTAAAGTGTCAAAGAACTCTAGAGCCCTACAGCGTGGGGGGAATGGGGACACCCCCCTCCCCACCCCATGCAAACACCTGAATCTGGCTACACATATACACCTTAGTTGCCCAGAGCTCTCATTCAGGCCTGGGGGATATTTCCAGCTTTTTTGAATTTTGTTTGTGGGGAATAGTTGGGGTCCCCAGGACAATGTCTTTGAGGACAGTTCACCCCCTCTTAGAAAGTCAGAAGAATTGTATTTGGAAAGAAACATGGACTAGTTTTAACCAGGGATTTTTCAGAGAGATGAAAATTCAGAGAAACTTCTTGTCGTCAATTCAGTCTCCATTTTGGAGGGAGAAGTAGCTCCTTTTTGTGGAGCTGGCCCACCTTCCCTTCTTTACTGATTTTCTGTCCTCTTTTAAAGTCCCTACCCACCTGGCTTCAGCCTGGTGTGGGTTTGTGATGTTTGGGGGCGTGCACATGACTAGTGGCCATGGTTGATTGGACGTGCATTACTGTGACTGACACAGGACAAAGCTCAGTGGGCTGGAGATGAGAGATGACAAGGACCATCTCACAGCCCTGGGCTTAAGAGTTCTCTTGACTGTTGTTATCTTTCCTCACCCTAGCCTCATATTTTCCATTGAACTCTCCCCACCTAACTTGGAACACTTCGTCTTAATCCCATCCTATAGCATGCCTCCAACTACCAATCCAAGCAGATGGAAGGGTTCAGGCACTTAGAATTGAGGCTAAGGGGAGCAGAGAAAGTGGGGGGGGGAGGGGAATACTAGCGATGGGTTAACGAACCGTCAAACCAGTAGGTCTCTAGCCCTGCTCTTGGCAAGACCTGAAGAGAAGAATATGAGGTTCTTTTTGAACCATTTCTCCTTCTCTCAACATTATGTGTACATTTCCCTTCCCAGGGCCCCTTACTTCCAGGCTGTCCCTATCCGGGGGTGGGGCTTTCCTGGCTCCAGGCCCCCACATTCCATCTCCCCGCAGCACCACGTTCCTGCTGAGTGTTTCACTCCACCCTTGAAGCAGCCGCCTCCAGAATTCTTGATTTCCTGGAGGAATGAGTGAGGGACAGAACCTATCTTTCCTTTTATCCTCCCTTTCCCTTTGTCTCTTGTCTCTGCAGGCTTTTTTTTTTTTTTTTTTTTTTTTTTTTTTTGCTCATGGTGGAAGACAGCTGAGAGACGGGGAGAGAGGGTGAGAGTTCAGGGGCTTGAAGATTGGTCTCTTCCTACCCCCAGCCATATTCCAGCTCCAAAGACTCACTCATTACTTTCAGAGAGAGTTGCTGTTTTCAGGTGTCCTAAGTCATTCCTGGGTATAGCTGGAGTGGGCAAGAAGGCCTGCTCAGAATGAGGGGGCCCCCCACCTCAGTTGGATGTTGAATTCAAGAGCCAGAAGATGTAGGGGATGGGGTGGGGAGATGAAGGCTGAAGAATTTGGAATGGTCAAGGCTACTAAGAGATGGAAAAGGAGGGACTGCAGGAGGCCGAGCCTGGGAGACTGAGGCTTGGTCAATGGGGCTGTGAAAAGGGAGCAGAAATTAGAGAGCTCTTACCTCTAGGGAGAGTCTGTGACTCAGAGGGTACAGTGTGAGCCAGGATGGGTACTGACCCAGAAGGCCAGACCTATGCCCTAGAGACTAAGATTGATACCTTTAAAGGGTCCCATAACCCTCAGGGGCTGGAAACCAGATACACCTTCATCTCCAGGAGCAGGGGCTGTGGGTGGGGACAGAGTTGGGGGGCAGAGAGGCGGAGGGGGAGAGACTTCAGGATATTCAATCTTCGTTTCATAGGAGGGCAGCCATCTCAGGGCCAGAATGGAAGAATCATCGCTAAGCCGGGCACCATCCCGGGGTGGAGTCAACTTTCTGAATGTAGCCCGGACCTACATCCCCAACACCAAGGTGGAGTGTCACTACACGCTCCCCCCAGGCACTGTGCCCAGTGCCAGCGACTGGATTGGCATCTTCAAGGTATCCCAGGACCCCCTTTTGGCTCAGGCTTACGGGCCATGGGTTGTCTGGAATAAGGGGAATGATTTGGTTTCTGAATTCTCAACCTCATGATGATAGAGAGGAAGGGAGAAAGATGTCACAGGTGACAAGGCCATGTGTGTAAGCAAAGCTCATCTCCCCATCTTAGCCTTGCTCTCTCCTGACACACTAGCATCCCTCCACTTTCCCTGTCTCTCAGCATCCTTGCCACTGCAACACCATCCTACCCACCCCTGGTTCAATCCCTCAGCCTTTTCCACCTTCCGGAGCTGGTAGTTGCATCACTATACCCCTCTCCCACCGTGGGCTTTGACAGGTGGAGGCTGCCTGTGTCCGGGATTACCACACGTTTGTGTGGTCTTCGGTGCCTGAAAGTGCAACTGATGGTTCCCCCATCCATGCCAGTGTCCAGTTCCAAGGTACAAGGGAAGAGGGAAAACCGGGAGGTAGGAGTCAAGGGGATGGAGGTTTGGAAGAGGGTAGTGGTCTCAGCAGATACAGAATCATGGGATTTTCAAAGAATCAGGGATTCAGACAAGAAAGGAACTGTAAAAGGGCCGCTAGTCCTGCCTCTTACCAAAAAAGGAGGAACTCTTCTTGTGGGACTAGGGGGTAGGGAAGAGGGAAAAGTGGCTTCATATATTAACAAGAAGATGGTCATTAGATTTTGAAAGACCCGGGTTCAAATCTCAGCTCTAATTACTTACAAGCTGTTTGACCTTGAGCAAATTATTTACCCTCTCTGTGTCTGTTATCTTAACAGTAAAAGGGGATGCCTGGCTTACAGGGACAATCTGAAAATTTTAAATGATACAGATAAAGCTGTTAGCAAAGTGCCTGGTACATAATGGGTACTCAGAAAATGGTAACTAGCATTGTTGTTGTTGTTGTTATTAAGGAGGGTAGGTTTGGGAAAGAGAGGAAAGAGAAGGCTAGGCAGAAAGGAGGGAGAAGAGTATCCCAGGGATCAGAAATAGCCTGTGGGAGGTGGAGAGGAGAGAAAACAGTCTATAGAACAGGTAACAAGGGGCTGAGGCCAAAGACAATGGATAATAAGAGATATCAAGGGGAAGGGGAACCTGCTGAGCACTTGAGGGCCTGGGATCATATTGGGGTCCTGGGTCTGTACTTCTTCCCACAGCCAGCTACCTGCCCAAACCCGGAGCCCAGCTCTACCAGTTCCGGTACGTGAACCGCCAGGGCCGGGTGTGTGGGCAGAGCCCCCCTTTCCAGTTCCGAGAGCCACGGCCCATGGATGAACTGGTGACCCTGGAGGAGACTGACGGCGGCTCTGACATCCTGCTGGTTGTTCCCAAGGCAACTGTGCTGCAGGTAAGAGCAGAGCAACAGAGCTCCTCCTGAGCGAGGGCGCAGGAGGATAGCCTTGCAAGGGGCGCCTTCCTGCTTCACTCTCCCCTCGCTGTAGCCTCAACTGCAGACCTCACTGGGAGTTATACAAAGCCTTGCCTACAGGAAAGTCTCAGTCTGACACAGACAGACACGAACACATAGGGTAGGAAAGCAAGCCACCCACAGGCCAACGTCACTCAAGATTTCCTAAGAATTTTTTGAGCCTTCCTTCTCCAGGAGCCTTCCCTAGGCACTAGAGGAAGATGCAAAGGGTAGAGAGAGGCCACGCGGGGAAGGAACATTGCAAGGAAGGGGAGGATGAGGCCCACTTCCAGGGAAAGTGAGGAGTGAGAGCAGATCAGTAGGGCCCCAGACCTGTGCAGCCACTACCCTCATGTGGCTCTTAAGCACTTGAAATGTGAGTGGTCTAAATTGAGGTGTTCTGTATGGATAAAATACACACCGGATTTGAAGACTTAGTATTTAAAAAAAGAATGTAGGGAATTCCCTGGCGGTGTACTGGTTAGGACTCCACACTCTCACTGCCAAGGACCTGAGTTTACACAAGCTGCGTGGCGCAGCCAAAACACACACACACACACACACACACACACACACACACACACAAAGAATGTAAAAGATCTCAATAATTGTTTCTATTGATTACATGTTGAAATGATAACATTTTGGATTGACTGGGTTAGATAAATGAATTCCATCTGCTTCTTACTGCTTTTCTTAAGTGTCTACTAGAAAATTTTAAATTATTTATGTAGCTTGTATTATTTTTCTGTTGGGCCAAATAGAGAAGAATTAGGGAGTGGAGGCAGATGTTAGCAAAGAAGACTTCCTGAAGGAAGGTGAAGGACAGGACTAGGTGGGAAGGAAGTACATTCCCCAGACAAGAGGACAGGCCTGAGGAAAGCTCAGCAGGTGGGAATGAGTAGTTTGTGATTTACACAAACTCCTGCCCTGTGGAACCCTCTAAGCATATGGAATCAATAGAAGAATAGGAAGATGTTTATATCTTACATAAGCCAGAGGTGGGTGATCTCGTACCCGTGTTCTGTTTTTACATTCATTGTTCTCATTTAAACCTTAAAACAACCCAGGCTAAGGGATCACATTACAGATGAGGAGAGAGATTCAGAGAAGTTAAGTAACTTGTTCAGTTAAGTAACTTGTTCAGCTAGGTGACTAGCTAGTAAAAATTGTATTGGAGATTTAAACCCACATCTGTCTGACTCCAGAACAGATAGGGTAAAATTAGAGGAACCATCCCCTTTGTCTGTGTGGATTGAGAAAGACTTCTGCCAGACAAGGGGTTCCTGCAATTGCTGGGCAAAGGAGGGATCTGGCCTCAGCGGGGAAAACATAAGAGGGGTGGGCAGTTCCGAGTGCCGGGAGCTGGTGTGTCTGATGGGTGGTGGGCAGGATTCAGTAGCACACCAAGCCTCCCCTGATTCGCCTCTTTATAGCCTGTACTGATGTAACTTCCCAGCCCTGACATGCATCTGCAGAGCGGTGGGGATGGGACCTGGGAATGGGCACTTCACAGGCAGACTCCCCTTCTCACCCCGTCCCCTGTAGAACCAGCTGGATGAGAGCCAGCAAGAGAGGAATGACCTGATGCAGCTGAAGCTGCAGCTGGAGGGGCAGGTGACAGAGCTGAGGAGCCGAGTACAGGAGCTCGAGACGGCTCTGGCATCCTCCAGGCAGGAGCACGTGGCACTGAAGGAGCAGTACAAGGTGGGAGCAGGGCTGCTGGGGGGAGGGGCCTGCCTGCTCACCTGGGGTCCAAAATCTGAACCCAGTGAAGACAGTAAAGGGGAGACATTAGTGGGCTGTTAAGATGGTTCTGGCATCTAAGATAGAGGTTTAGGGGGTCACAAGTAGTGTTAAACTGGATATGATGGGAGACACGTCCCAAATTTGTAGTGGGGCTCAGTTCTCTGAACACAGGAGTGCTGAGTTAGGGTGGACGTGGCCATCTTCACCGGGAAGGGGATGTTCCCTTACAGTTTCTTCTTCAAGGAAGGTGACCGGGTAGAAGGGTGGATAGTCAAACTTAGGAATTCTCCTCCTAAGCCTTTACTGCACTCTTTGAGAGATGAATCTCAGCTTCCCTCTTCTTCTTGGGGAACCTTAATTCCAGGGGCTTTCCCGGTCCCACGGGGAGCTCACAGAAGAGAGGGACGTCCTGAGCCGGCAACAGGGAGACCACGTGGCCCGCATCCTGGAGCTGGAGGATGACATCCAGACTATCAGTGAGAAGGTGCTGACGAAAGAGGTGGAGCTGGACAGGTGAGGGGACCCCTCTACCCCCATTACTTCCCTTTGCTTCCTGTGACCCTCGAACACCAGCCTGCCGTGTCAGGTAGGCAAGACCTGCTCTCCATCTCACATGGTTTCTCTTTCCCTTCTCAACCTCACTCAGGGTATTCCAATTACCAGGGGTAATTTTTCTGCCAAGCTCGCTTCCATCTTCCCTAACCTATTCTGTATTCCTCACCTTCGGAAATAATCATCATTACCGTTTATTGTGCGGCAAAGGCAAAGCAGGAGCTAGGAGTGGAGGATTTGGAAGAAGAAAATGGATAGGATGGTCCAGGCAAGACAAGAGAGGATGGATTTCAGATTTTACCTCAGCAAAGCATAAGATTAGACTCTGTTCTATTAGGAAATGTTAGAACTGGTGATCCAGAAATGTTATGGGATCTCTGCCCTGAAAAAAAGGTACAAATCATAGAATCTTAGCATTGGGAGGAATGTAAAGTATTTAAGAGGGTATGTGAGGGAAGATCACTACCTCAGAAGGCAGCCTCTTTCAATATCAGACAGCTGTCATTTTTGTATCTCTTGTGTTGTATTTACCCTCCTATAACTTTCATTCCTTGGTCCTGGTTTAGACCTCTGGAGCCACATAGAATAAATTTCTTTCGTCTGCCAGACAACTATTCTTTCTACCAAATAGCACGAATATTGACCACCTCCCATGCCTGTCCTTCAGATTTTCACCAGGAGAAACACTTCTTTCATCAAATGACATAATTAAGTTTCTTTCATTCAGTACTGGTAGATTTGATATTTTTAGAAAAACTCTTTAAAGGAAAGAGGCATGCTATCCAAGACCCAGAGTAAAAAGTGAGTTGATCACTAAGGCTTCTTCAGTCCAGGATATGTTAGTCTTGCCCTAGGGAGATACTAAATGTCTAGGTTCTAAATCATGGAATAGAAAAATTGGGATCAAACCGAGCATCTGGAAAAGATCAGGGACTGTGTAGACCAGGGGTCAGCAAACTGTGGCCCACATGCCAATTCCAGCCTGCCACGCACGTGGTTTTGTACAGCCCACAAGGTAAGAATGGTTTCGACAATTTTTAATGGTTGAAAAACAAAAGAAGAGTAATATTTTGTGACATGTGAAAATCATATGAAATTCAAATTCCAGTGTTCATAAATAGAGTTTTATTGGAACAGCCATACTCATTCATTTACATATTGTCCATGGCTGCTTCCACACTCCAGTGGCAGTGTTGAGAGGTTGCCACAGAAGTCCACATGGCCTGCAGAGCCTAAAATATTTACTGTCAGGCCCTTTACAGATAACATCTGCCGACTTCTGACCTAGATCAAAAGTTTATCATCAATAATGACTGCCCCTTGTCTAGAAAAGACTAAATTCCGGTCTCTTGATTCAGTGCAAACAACTGGGAAGCCATCAGCAGAACATCCCTTAAAGTGATACATAAAGAGAAAAGAACAACTGTTTATTTCTATATTGTGCTCTAAAACTAGGAATCTTGGGTACTTGGGGCTTAGAACTGGATCGTCTTGGTTTGGGGATTAGGGCATCCCAGAGAGAAGTGGAGGTCTGGGCTAGAGGAGCCCCAGCAGAAGGGCTCAAGACAGAAGTCTGAGTCTTTGTTCCTTCTCTGGTGACCAGTCGGTCTTCTGACATTGCATCCACCACTCACAGGGTTAGAGACACAGTGAAGGCCCTGACTCGGGAACAAGAGAAGCTCCTTGGGCAGCTGAAGGAAGTGCAGGCAGACAAGGAGCAAAGCGAGGTAAGGGCTCAGAGTTGGTTTGCTTTCTCAATTATCCATCCAGTGCTTTACTATAAATTTACTTTTATAAATTCAAATGTATAACATTTACTTATAAAGCAATGAAAGCAATTAGATAATTCTGATGGATACCAAACTTGGAAATTGGAGGTTATGGACGACTGTTTTGTCAGCCTCAGCAGCTAATATGGTTCTGTATTGTGTCATGGTTGTACAGTATTGAGACCTTGAGTCTCACGCACAAGCAGGTGCAAATGATAATTTTTAAGCTTCTACCTTGCGATCTCAGTTTGCCCTCCACGTCAATAGAAAATACAATTGAAACTTTATTCTGAGCTTTGCACAAAAATGAATTAACCTGGAAGCACATATCGTGCTTGATGATCTCCAGTGTGCTAACTTGTGAGTTTGTGCATTGTTTTTCAACATAATTTTTCATAATTTGGAAGAAGTTGAAATCAAATATTTCAGCCTTTAAATGGCTTCATCAGAACCCTAGGCTTCTATGGGAGATGGTCTGAAAACCATTTGCTCAGCAGTGAAGAGTAGGTAGAATTTGAGTGGACAGAGATGAGAGGGAGGCCATTCTAGGAACAGAGGAACACATGAGGGGCTTCCCTGGTGGCGCAGTGGTTAAGAATCCGCCCGCCAATGCAGGGGACACAGGTTCGAGACCTGGTCCGGGAGGATCACACATGCCACGGAGCACCTCAGCCCGTGTGCCACAACTACTGAGCCTGCGCTCTAGAGCCTGCAAGCCACGACTACTTAGCCCGAGCTCCACAGCTACTGAAGCCCGAGCGCCTAGATCCCGTGCTCTGCAACGAGAGAAGCCACTGCAATGAGAAGCCCGTGCACGACAACGAAGAGTAGCCCCCGCTCGCCGCAACTAGAGAAAGCCCGCGCGCAGCAACAGAGACCCAATGCAGCCATAAATAAATAAATAAATACAAAAGTAAATACATAAATAAAAAATAAATAAATTCTAAAAAAAAAAAACCCCAAAAAACATGAGCAAAGGCTTAGAGTCCAGGACACTCAGAGCAGTTGAATGTGTGGGTAAAGAGTTTGAGGTAAGGCCTAGGTCAGATTGTAGAGGTTCTTGAGTTTAGTCTTTATTCTGTAAGCAGTGAGCGGCATTGATGATTTTCAAGTGGGGGACACGTACTTAAAGAACGTTCTTAAAGAAGATTAATCTGGGAATTCCGGTCCAGTGCAGTCCAGTGGTTAGGACTCTGCGCTTTCACTGCTGAGGGCCTGGGTTCAATCCCTGGTCGGGGAACTAAGATCCCACAAGCCACGTAGCGCGGCCAGGGGAGAAAAGGAAAAAAGATTATTAATCTGATTGCCTTGTGGAAAATGAGCTAGTTGTGAGATTATTCAGTAGTCCAAGCAAGAAATGACCAGAGCCTGAGCTAATGTGGTCGTGGTAACAGTAGAAAAGAGAAAATGGCTGTGAACAAGATGGAGGATGGAGAAGCATCCATCCTATGGGCCACTAGGGAGAGAACAGAACCACGCGTGGCCCTGAGGTATCCAGCCCAAGTGACTTGAGAAGTAGTTAGTGCCATGGACAGAAACAAGAGTGGCAAGTACGGGGGTGGAGTGGGAGGTAGAATATGCCTAGTGTGAGAGGCCTGCAGGACATCCAGATTGAGTTTTGATCGAAAAGGAAGAGCGGGGAAGCAGACATGGGGCAGGGGAAGACCCCAGGCCGTGCCACTGGAGATGGGTTGCTCAGGATTGAGACGCTTTGCACTGAGAACCCAGGAAGGGCTGGCCAGGGTTGAATGCTTGAGTTTGTGTTAAATCTGAGGAGTGGAACCTTGGCTTCTCTCATCACAGAGGCCCACCTCCATGGCCACCCCAAATATGTATCCCCTTTCCTTACCTGCTCTCTCCTGCCATCAGGCTGAGCTCCAGGTGGCACAGCAGGAGAACTGTCGCTTGAATTTGGAGCTACAGGAGGCCAGGGGCCGGCAGGAGGAGCAGAGTGCTCAGGCCCAGCGACTGAAGGACAAGATGGCCCAGATGAAGGACACCCTCGGCCAGGCCCAGCAGCGGGTGGTGAGTGAAGCCCCTAGGCAACAGGGAGTGGAAAATGTCCCAGGGCTGGTTGTAGACAAGTAGGGGAGAAAGACATGGCTCAAGACTAAACAACCCAATCCTGAGTCCTGATGCGGTGGGGGAGTGGAGGGAGCCTAGTTACCATCCGGGCTCACAAATGACTCACTGGGAGCCCTGATACCATCTCCTCCTTTCTCCTGAGGCTGAGCTGGAGCCCCTGAAGGAGCAGCTTCGAGGGGCCCAGGAGCTTGCAGCCTCGAGCCAGCAGAAAGCCGCCCTTCTTGGGGAGGAGCTGGCCAGCGCAGCAGGAGCCAGGGACCGCACCATAGCCGAGCTGCACCGCAGCCGCCTGGAAGTGGCTGGAGTCAACGGCAGGCTGGCTGAGCTCAGTCTGCACTTGAAGGAGGAAAAAAGCCAGTGGAGCAAGGAGCGGGCGGGGCTGCTGCAGAGTATGGAGGTAGAGGGATGGGGGGGCCTGCAGGCTCCTGGCTGCTACTGCCTGCACCTCTGTGTGGTCAGATCCCCTGGGAGGAGAGAGACGGGGGTGAGAACCTTAGAGGACTTATGGGTGGGGAGGGGCTGTGAGGGAGGTACAGTCGCTGTCCAGGTGTGGCCCCTCCCTGAGCAGTGTGTCTAGATCCTGATCTCTGTAGCACCTGTCTTGGTTACCATCTTGATTCAGAAACATTTACCGTCCTAGGCGCCAGCCCTGCCGTGATACCCATCCCTGATCAGCAAGGCGCTGTGCTGTCAGGGACCTTCCTCCATTCGGGGGTACAGGGGATGAGGAAGGCAAGAAGGGGAAATCACTCCAAAATATTCAGTTAAATAAAGAAGAGACACAGTGAGGAATGGTGCTGTTGCCAGTGGCATCCCATTTCCTTTACCCTCCCGTTTTCCTTTTCGGCGTCTCCCAGGCCGAGAAGGACAAGATCCTAAAGCTGAGTGCAGAGATACTTCGACTGGAAAAGGCAGTACAGGAGGAGAAGACCCAGAACCAAGTGTTCAAGACTGAACTGGCCCAGGAAAAGGACTCTAGCCTGGTGAGGCGCCCGGCCACCCGAGAGTCCCGGGCCCAGGCCTCCTGAGGCATCAGTGCCCCTTCCCTCTGTCTTGGCTGTGGGCTCAGAAGTTCT
>NW_021146078.1:0-367 GCF_002837175.3 Physeter macrocephalus
TGTGCTGTGTGTGCTCTGTGTGGTGTGTTGTGTGTGTGTGTTGTGTGTGTGTTGTGTGTTGTGTGTGCCGTGTGTGTGTGTGTGTCTCTCTAGTCTGGAGGTTTGTCTGGGGAAAGAGACCCCCAAGCTCCCTCAGGTTGTCAGGACCATTTCTCGGCGTCTGAGGAACCCAGGCCCCGGGCTCAGGCCGCTGGAGTGCCACACACGCCCCCTTCCAACCCCTCCCGGCCCCCAGAAGAGGCCGGGCCCCTGCCCAGGCAGCACCTCCTCCAGACTCCACGTGGGAGTCGCCTTCGCGGCCCCCAGGCCCCCCCACCCGGTGCACCCCCCCCCCCCCCCTCGCCCGCCTTTCCTCCCCCCCGGCGGG
>NW_021146078.1:807-3836 GCF_002837175.3 Physeter macrocephalus
CAGGCCCCCCCACCCGGTGCACCCCCCCCCCACCTCGGACGCCTTACCTCCCCTGGGGCGAGGGGCCCATATTCTGAGGACCCTCGTGTGGTGGACCAGGCCCACGCCACCTGCCGGTCCCCTGACTTCAGGTCTCACCTAGAGGGCCCGCCGGCCACGGCTCCCTGTCCTTGGCGCCATCATCGGAGAGGCTGCATGAATGACCTGCCTCGCTAGAGCAAAGGGCAGTTCACGGGGTAGCGGGGGGACGGGCCTGAAGGGGGCAGCGGGCTCCTGACAAGGCAAGAAAGGCTCCAGGAGGCCCTGCCTGGGCTCCACGGCCCTCACGCGGCCGGGGCTGGTGCAGGGCAGTGCGGCTGCGACCCGCACCTTCAACCCCTTAGCGCGAGGAGCCCAGAGCGACCACTGCCCCCTCCTCCTGCCTGGGGACAGAGACTCGGACCAGGCTGAGCCTGAGGCTGACAAGGTCCTTAGGGGGTCACAGGGGCTGGAGGGTCCCCGGGGCACGGGCCCAGGGGCCCAGAGCAGCCGCTGGTGGGGCAACTCCTCTTCCCGGGGTGCCCAGCCCTCCCTGAGCCTTCCACGCTGGCCTGCAGCTGTCAGACCGGCTGCTTCCGGGCGGTGGGCTGTACCGTGGGCAGTGGGGCCAGGGTACAGGTGTGCACACGGAGGAGAGCGAGCGGCTGGGGAGGGCAGACCCCGGAGAGCAGCGGCGGTCCCAGGCAGGCAGTGGGCATCCAGCTGCCCGCTGGTGTCGGGAGCCCCCGCGATGGACACACCTGTCCAGCTGGTGCCCACCCTGCAGTCTCGGGTGCGTGTCCCCTCTTTTACCGTGGAGGGAAGTACAGGGAGGTAGTGAGCAGGTGAGGGTCTGAGCTGGCCTCTCAGATCAGGAGGGACCAACGGCTGTGTCCTCGGGGGTCTCCTACCTGCCCAGGTGGAAGAGGGAGGATTTATCCCCCGCCCTCCCATCACCCAAAGTCTGCCCGCTGCGGCGGCACTGTGGGCGGCAAGGGGGAGCCTGGGGAGGACCGCCCGTCCCGGCCAGGAGGAGGGGGAGTCGGGCGGCGGGGCAGGTTGCATCCCCGGCTCCTGCAGCCGCCTCCGTGTCATCACTTAGCCCAGGATCCTCGGCCCCCGCCGCACCAACCCACGTGGCTCCTCCAAGGCCCTGGGCCGAGGCCACCACCGAAAGACCCGAGGGGTGGCCGGATGAGGATACGGGCGCTGCCAACATCTGCCCGCGGGGCCAGGCTGGGGAAGCCAGCTGGCCCACAGCTGGTCCACTCAGTTCCCTGACGGGCTGGGGGCCCTTTTTAAAAATTAATTAATTAGTTAATTAATTTATTTTTTTGGCCGCGTTGGGTCTTCGTTGCTGCGCGCGGGTTTTCTCTAGTTGCGGCGAGCGGGGGCTACTCTTCATTGCGGTGCGCGGGCTTCTCACTGAGGCGGCCTCTCTCGTTGCGGAGCACAGGCTCGTGGCGCGCGGGCTTCAGTAGTTGTGGCGCGCGGGCTTCAGTAGTTGTGGCGCGCCGGCTTAGTTGCTCCGCAGCATGTGGGATCTTCCCGGACCAGGGCTCGAACCCGTGTGCCCTGCACGGGCAGGCGGATTCTCAACCGCTGCGCCACCACGCTTTCTTCACAGCTGGGTCTGACTCCAGAACCCACCATCCTGCCGAACTGGTACACGTCAGGCTCCGGCGATCAGCACGAGACGACAGGACCCCTGCTCCGCTAGACTGAGCGGCGCCACCGCACGCTGACGCTGGGCAGGACCCTTGCCAGGAACCAGCCTTGGTTCTTGTCACCTCTGGGGCTGCCGCAGGGACGTGCCATGACACAGACAAGGACTGGTGGAGAGCAGGACCCCCAGATCCTCACCTTGGCCTCCTGGGGTGGAGTGTCCATCCCTCCTGAGCCGGGGCAGGGCCGAGGGGCCTTCTTTGGCCAATGCGACCCTCGAGGATGTAGTGTGGGCGGAGGCCCGAGCTGCACCCACACGGGTGGCCCTCTTACCCTTCAGCCAGTGCTGCCCTTTCAGCCTGGGCCCTGAAGGAGCACGTGGAGGACAAGGGGCCGTGCAGCTGACCCGACTCCAGAAGAAGTGTGAGGCTGCAGGCTGGGGAGCAAGGGGGCCCCCAGCGCACGGGGTGGTTTGTGATGCAGACCCCGGGGCGGCAGCCAACTGATACGGAGACCCAGGCACGGGGTGGCCACCGCAGGAGGGAGGCTGCTGGCACGTGCTCACCAGGGGGAGCACAGCTCACTTCCCCGAGGGTGAGGGGCAGATACCCTGAGTGGCCAGGCACCCCTCTAGGCCTGGGCAGTGGCATCCAGCAGGGGGCCAGACCCTGTCCGAGGCCCCCGTGCCCTCGGTCAGGGCTCCCCAGGTCCTGGGGCCAGAGACGCTGCCTCCTCCCTCGGGCCGCCCTGTCCCAGGCCTGGTGACAGCTTGGGGCAGGTCCTCTGGCCCCAGGCCGTGGCACCCAACATGTAGCCAGGCCCCTCCTGGGTCTCTCCCAGCCACAAATCACGCTGGCCTAGCCGTGGGGGACAGGCTGCCCCAACCCTCTGAGCCATCTTGGGGCGGCAAGGGAAGTGGCCCATGTTCCTGCCCGAAGGCATGGAGGGGCTGTGCCTCTGCCTCGCCAGGGCCAGGCGGGCAGGTGGAGAATGACTGGGGGCCCCTGGAGGCGGGGGTCTGTGGCCTGCCCCTCACCTTCCCCTCAATCTCAGGCCTCCAGGTCACCCTGGGGTGGCACCCCTGGGGAGGCTCTGGGGCCCCTGGGTGGTGTGCGTCCACCTGAGCCATACTCAGCAGGCCGGGCAGTGGTGGGGTGGCAGTCAGGACAGCCGCGAGGACACAGGACAGAACCTTTATTGCTGAACACAAAACGCCCGCCAGGGAGGCCTGCCCGGCAGTCTCTCCATGGGCAGGAGGCCTGCGGAAGGACCGGGGGCGGGGGGGGGAGAGGTGGGGGGCGAGGGGGGCGCGCATTGCATGGCTGCTGCCATACCCACAGTGGGGA
>NW_021146078.1:3912-12014 GCF_002837175.3 Physeter macrocephalus
GACTCGGGGGGGAGGGGCGGCGGGGAGGGGGGGGGGGGGGGGGGGGGGGGGGGGGGGGGGGGGGGGGGGGCGCGCATTGCATGGCTGCTGCCACACCCACAGTGGGGACGGGCCTGGGGGTGAGCCCTGCTGGGCACCCCTCGGGGCAAGGCTGGGGACCCAGGGGCGGGTGGGTGGGTGGAGCCCAGCCCGAGGGAGGCGAGGCCCGGGCACTGATCACACAGGGCTGAGAGCCAGGCGCGCAGAGTGACGGCCCTGCAGCCCCCGGGGGTGCTTTGTGGCAAGTGGTCCCTCCTCTGGGGCAGTGGCGGGCAGAGCCTCCTTCCTCTCCAGGGATGAAGGGCTGAGGTAGGCGTGGGCCGGCTCCCTGGGCTCTCACAGGCGGGGTTTGATGTGCAGCGATTTCCCTGTTCCGAGAGGGGCAAAGGTCAGGCGCCAGGAGCCCCTCAGCCAGGAGGAATGCCCCGCCTCCCAAAGCTTCTGGGTCAGGGACCGCTAGCAACGGGGAGAGGGCTTTGACACCATCGTCCTCTCATCCACCACCCACTGCCCTCCCTGGGGTCCGGCGTCTAGCAGGGTGCAGGCCCGGCCTGTGGGGCTGAGAGCTCCCCTGGGTGGGGGAGCAGAGGCCTGCCAGGTGGGGTAGCCCCTGGGGAGTGGGTGGGTCACGGCGGGAGCCACAGCAGTCTGGAGGCTGAGCTATAAACACCAGGTGCAGGCGGCCTGCACGCAGACACAGCACAGGCTCACACCTGGACGAGTCTGAGGCTGCCGGATGGAGCCCGACGTGAAAAGCCAGGGTGGGTGCGAGCAGTTGCTGGGTGAGGGGCGGGGCTGAGGCCCCTGTGCAGGGTGACATGCCCGGGTGGGAGGGGCGCGGTGGGAGAGGCTTCCCACAGCAGAGCACTCTCCTGCCCTGTGTGGCCCACGCTCACTGGGCGCCAATGCCCCTCCCCTCCTGTGAACACTCCAGGCCAGCAGCCCCGCTGACCACAGGCGCCTCCGTGTGGCTGCCCATCGGCACGGCACTGTCCACGTGCCCCCTGACAGCCTGCCTCTCCTCCTGGGACCCCACTTCAGGGCCGAGGACCCCAGTCACCGGCTCAGCTAAGCCAGTGCCTAGAGGTCAGCCCAGCCAGCCAGGGCCCCCGGCCTGCAGACTCCACCAGCCTCTGCCCGAGGGCCTCGGTGCCTCTCTGCCTGTCCTTCCAGCTCCCGGAAGGTCGGCAAGGCCTGAGCAGGGAAAGAGGCTGATGGGGGCCCCCAGGCCAGTGGGGGTCTGCAGCCTCTCACCTACCCTGCCTGCTTCCTCTGATTCTGGGGCTGGTTGCAGGGTTCCTTATCTTACTTTAAAAAAAAAAAAAAAAAAAAAAAGGCATTTTCAAAGGTGGCTGCCTCGGGCTGTCTGCTCCGTGCTCCCGTGCCTCAGTGTGTCCTCCCGATGGAAGGAGCTGGTGACCAGCCAGGCCGGGTGGGCAGGTGGAGGGCCTGGCCGCAGCTTGGCGCCCGTGACGCGGGGGCTGTTAGCAGGCGTGTGAGTGAGCTCAGCAGAGCTGTTAGAAACGGCTGCAGCAAGCGTCTTCCATTAACGCTACGACCGTGAAATATGACAATAAAATGATAGCCGTATGGTCGCAAATTTGCAGCCCGCCGAGCTGCGTGGGGTTTATCGTCACTCAAACGCGCAGAGAGCTGTAAAATGTTTACAGAAAGGGTCGTTTGCAGCCATAAAATCCTCTTTTCTCTCCTAAACAAGGCTGAGTGGAGCCATTTACCAAGCCCCAAATGTTCATGGGGGAGAGGGAACATCTGTTCTCTCCAGGAGCGTGCAGTGATCTTCCAGAACAAATTAACAGAAATGGGTGCTTTCTAATTAAATCAGCCCTCGGCTGGGGCGGTCTGTGCAGGCGGCGCTGCTGTCCTCGCACCTCGCTGGCCCTGCCCCTGTGGGCCCCCGCAGGTGCACACCTGCCAAGCCAGGGATAGGGCACGGCAGCGCCCAGCCCACGCCAGCTCTCCGGAACCATCCAGGCCCCGCCTAGAGGTTCTGACCCAGTGGGTCTGAGGCGGGCACTGCAAGAATGCAGGCTGGGCTCCGGCGGGCGGGCTGCCTACCTGAGTCCTTGGTGGGGCTGCTCCTGGGGGTCGGGGCCCTGGGCTGGCCTCCCGGGCTTGGCGGGGACTGCAGGGAGATGAAGGAGGGCAGCTTGCAGAGGCTGCCGGAGCCCGTCCCCGCCGAGGCAGCCTCCTCCGGCAGAGACAGCTCCTCCTGGTCCAGGGGCAGAGAGGCGGAGGGGGAGGGGCGGGAGGGGGAGGACGGGGGCGAGGAGGAGGAGCGGGAGGCGACAGAGGAGGAAGAGGCTGAGGCTGCAGCTAAGAGCCGTGGGGAGGGTGGGGGGGAGGCCGAGCCGGCTGCCGCGGGGGTGGGGCAGCTGGACGTCTGCCTGGTGGGTCGCTGGGCGGCCAAGGACTTCCTGCGGGAAAGGAAGGGGAGCAGAGGCGTGAGGCTGGGCGGCCGTGGGGCAGGCGGGCGTCGGGGGGCCTGCCGGCCACCTGTATCCTGCCAGTCCCGGCGGCAAGGCTCCCGGCACCGCCCCGCCCCGGCAGCCATCAGGTATCGCTGTGCGGGTTCAAGGCTGGCCCTCAGCCCAAGGACAGGCTGGCGGCGCTACAGGGCCTGCAGCAACGCCACGCTGACCCTGTCCTCACCTTCTGCAGCCTTCCTCGTCCACACGGGCTCCCACACTCACAGGGCGGTGAGCACAACAGGGCCCCAGCCGTGAGCATCACCTGGGACCCTCCCCTCTCCTGGGGAGTTGGGGGGGCAGCTGAGAAGCCCCCACCTTCCTCCCCAGAGTGGGGGCTGGGCAGCCCTGCACAGCTCGGTCTGGGCCAGGGATGCCCTTGGCTCCGCCCAGCCTGGGGACCAGGGGGTGGGGCACCTCGAGGTCACTTGATCGACTCTGGACTGAGGTTTCTTTTGGGGTATGAAGCCCACAGAGCTGGGTGGCGGTGGGGGAGGGGCTCCTTCCTGACCACCCCCCACCCCGCGCTTACACATGCAGCGCCCACTGTCCCCGTCACCTGGGCCCGTGGCCGGTGGAAGCCCTGCTCCTGGGGGGCGTGGTGTTGGGCTCCGGGGCCGGGGCTGTGGCTGCCCGCCGGCCGAGGTGCCTCTGGTTGCGGTGGAGCAGCTGGCACTGGGCGCCCCGGGGGCAGACGCCCCTGCGGGAGAAGTCAGGACACAGCAGCGTGTGCTTCTTCTTGCACTGTGGGGAGAAGGGGCGCGGCTGGGCAAGTCAGCGGAGACCTCTGCGCCACTGGGGTGGCCCTGCCTGCTCCGCCCGGCGGGGCTTGGGCCAAAGGCTTCCTGTTGGGGGACTGAGGCCCTCGAGCCAGAGCGGCCCCGCAGCCCGCACCCCACCATCAGGAAGATGCCCCTGAGCAGCCCAAGGGTCGAGGGCACCGCCCTGGTTGTACCAGCACCACCCAGCCCGGCCCTGGGCCTGGACTGAGGGTCCTGCCAGGCTGAGGTGGGGATTCCCAGGGCGCTAACTCCTCCTCCTGACCACAGCCCACCCATCCTGGCAGAGGAGCAGGGTGGGGGGCGCTAGGCCTGGGGGCCCACGGTGGAGGCCGGCTGCACACCTGATCCACCACACCTGTCACGGTGCTAATTATACCCTGGGGGGGTGGTCTACGAGCAGCTCGGGGCAACAGGCAGCCTCAGCTCTGCCCGCCAGGCCCAAGGCCGGCCTTTCCTCGGCCCTCCTGTCCCCGGGACTGGGGCTGCAGGGCCCAACTCTGCAGCCGGGCTGTGTGCCCACTTCTTGCCTGGCTCTTCTAGGGAAGGGGGTCCTGTTCTTCCCCACCCCCAACAGCTGGCTTAGGGGGCACGACCCAGCAGGAGAGAGCCAGGTATACAAGCCTCACGTTGGGCCAGGCGACAGCGAAATGCTGGAGACAGACCCGGATGGGAACCACTGCAAGCAAAGTCCCTGTCAAACCCACCGGGAGGGGAGTTCAAAACCAGCCCTGGTGCCTGAGCAGCTCGAGGGTGCCCACGGCACAGCCACTGGAAATATACGGCAACAGCCTCGAGAGCACTTCCTCCTGGGCCCCATAACCTCTCCCAGGGCACGTGCCCTGAGAGTCCCGGATCTTAGCTCTGCTCCCAGCACCCAGGACAAAGCCGGCCGAGGACCCCACGGGGCGTGTGCCCATTCTGTGAGCAGGACCTGGGCACTCACCCCATTCTTTTCCCCACACCTGGCTCCCGGCTGCCCCAAGGGACTAGAAGCCCCTCACACTGCAGCCTGGGGGCTGGTGTGAAGACAGACAGGCAACAGCCCCTGAGCACCCCTGTTCCACCACAGCAGCCCACCCTGTGCTGGGCAGACCCAGCTCCACCCCCGAACAGAAGGCAGGCTCCGGCCAATGCCTGCTCTCCCTCCCTCCCTCCCTCCCACAGGGCCCCCTGCCCTGGGCCTGGCCAGTGACACGACCCTGAACCCAGTGGCCCCGCCCTCGCTGGTGCACATATAAGAGACACATGGAGACGCTGGGGCCACGCAGGGCTGCCCCTCGGGGTCTCCTGGGGAATAAGGGGGGTCGGGGCAGGTAGAGGGGACAGGAAGGACCTTTGGGTGGAGAGGGCGCAGCGCCGGGCTGCACACAGAGAGATGGCTAGAGGGCACTGGACCTGCACTGTCCCATGGTGACCACAAGCCCCGCAGCTGCTCTGAGCCTGGACGGCGTGACAGGTGCAACGCACAGGGGGCGCCAGATAAAAGGCGGCACAGAGGTTTCCTCCCTGGTCGCACGCTGACGTTTGTGATCTGCTGGGTCAAATAAACTCATGTCACCTGTTTCTGTTTCACCTTCCTAAGGTGGCTACTAGGAAATGTGAAATCCCGCGTGGGGTTCACATATGGCTGACCTTCCTACTAGAGACGGCTGGTCTGAACTAGCTGTCCTCCCGAGAACAACCGAAACCTAGGCTAGAGCACAAAGAACTTTCTCAAATCGTCCGAGAGCTATCGAGAAAGTGAAATGATGGAGGAAGATCTATGCAGAGACGTGGTGGACACAGGGCTAGTCTCAGGTCTCAAAGGCCCGACATCCCCCTTAGACCAAGGTCACTGAGGAAGGGGCAAAACCAACCAACCACACAAAACTCCCCGCAGAGCTGGAAATTAAGAAAGTCACTGCTAAATAATTCATTGGTCAAACAAGAAACAATGGGAATTAGGTAATATTTAGAACCAAATGATAACACCAAAACAACCCATCAAAATTTGTGGAATGCAGCTAAAGCAGCACTTGGAGAGAAGTCCTCAGCCTTACAGGCTAATGTTATTAGCAAAGAGGATATACCTCAAAAGTTAGAAGGAAAACACCAAAATGACCCAAAGAAAGCAGAGGGAAGGAAATAAAGAGAAAAGGAACATATGAACAGTATTAGGAATGACAAAAGTGTTGTTAAACTGCTGATGCTGCAGAAAGCAAAAAGATCTCAAGATGATACAGTGAACAAACTTTATGCCAATGAATTTGAAAGCAGACAAAATCTACAAATTCTAGAAAAACTGACAAGAACTGACATAAAACCTGAATGAACATTCCTATGACCGTAAAGGAATTTGAATCAGTAGTTAAGAAATAAGGAAAGCTCCAGCCCAGGGTTTCACTGGTAGTTCAACCACATATTCAAGAGGTGCATCATTCCAACCTTACATGAACTGGTCCACAGAAAAGGAAAGCAGAGAATACTTCTCAACTTAGTTTACTGGACCAGAATAATCTTAGAACCAAACCCTGACCAGAACTAGATGATAAGAGAACATTTAGGGACTTCCCTGGTGGTGCAGTGGTTAGGAATCTGCCTGCCAATGCAGGGGACACGGGTTCGAGCCCTGGTCCGGGAAGATCCCACATGCCGTGGAGCAACTAAGCCCGTGCGCCACAACTACTGAGCCTGTGCTCTGGAGCCCGCGAGCCACAACTACTGAAGCCTATGCGCGTAGAGCCCATGCTCTGCAACAAGAGAAGCCACTGCAACGAGAAGCCCGCGCACCGCAACAAAGAGCAGCCCCCACTCGTCGCCAACTAGAGAAAGCCCGCGCGCAGCAATGAAGACTCAACGCAGCCAAAAATGTAGAGCCCGTGCTCCACAACAAGAGAAGCCACTGCAACGAGAAGCCCGCGCACCGCAACAAAGAGCAGCCCCCACTCGCCGCCAACTAGAGAAAGCCCGCGCGCAGCAATGAAGACTCAACGCAGCCAAAAATAAATTTAAAAAAAATAGGGGCTTCCCTGGTGGCGCAGTGGTTGCGCGCCCGCCTGCCGATGCAGGGGAACCGGGTTCGCGCCCCGGTCTGGGAGGATCCCAGATGCCGCGGAGCGGCTGGGACCGTGAGCCATGGCCGCTGGGCCTGCGCGTCCGGAGCCTGTGCTCCGCAACGGGAGAGGCCACGACAGGGGGAGGCCCGCATACCACAAAAAAATAAAAAAATAAAAAAAATAAAATTCAGCATCAATTCAAAGTTTAGCAAATTAGTGATAGAAGAGAACTTCCTTAGCTTAATATAGAACCTTCCAGAAAGCCTCACTTGCCAAGGGGCATGGCTGGAAGCCCACGGCCATGACGAGTCAATATCACACTGGGCTTACAGGCAGGGCAGAAAAAGAAAGAAAAAGCATTTAAACTCAAAGGAAGAAAATATGGTCGTTACTTCAAAAGATATGACTGCTTACGTAGAGAAACCCAAGAGAATCAACCCTATGGATGATTTACTACAATTACTAATATAGTTTAGCAAGGTTGCTGGAAACAAAATCAATATTAAAAATTGTATGTCCATACACCAATGAACAGTGAGAAGATAACATTTAAAAACATTTTCTTTATAATAATAATAAATGTGACAGGAATAAATCTAACAAAGACAAGCAAGAATTTTATTAAATGAAAAGCTTTTGATAAAATTCAACACCCATTTATGATAAAAACTCTTCAGAAATTGGGCATAGAGGGAACCTATCTCAACATAATAAAGGCCATATATGACAAACCCAGAGCAAACATCATTCTCAATGGTGAAAAACTGAAAGCACTTCCTCTAAGACCAGGAACAAAACACGGATGTCCACTCTCGCTGCTATTATTCAACAGAGTTTTGCAAGTCCTAGACACAGCAATCAGAGAAGAAAAAGAAATCACAGGGGCTTCCCCAGTGGCACAGTGGTTGAGAGTCCGCCTGCCGATGCAGGGGACACAGGTTCGTGCCCCGGTCCGGGAAGATTCCACATGCCGCGGAGCAGCTAGGCCCGTGAGCCATGGCCACTGAGCCTGCGCGTCCGGAGCCTGTGCTCCGCAACGGGAGAGGCCACAAGAGTGAGAGGCCTGCATACCAAAAAAAAAAAAAAAAAAGAAAGAAATAAAAGGAATACGAATTGGAAAAGAGGAAGTAAAACTGTCACTGTTTGCAGATGACATGATACTATACATAGAGAACCCTAAAGATGCCACCAGAAAACTACTAGAGCTAATCAATGAATTTGGTAAAGTTGCAGGATACAAAATTAATGCACAGAAATCTCTTGCATTCCTATATACTAACAATGAAAGATCAGAAAGAGAAATTAAGGAAACAATCCCATTTGCCTACATATCAAAAAGAATAAAATACCTAGGAATAAACCTACCTAAGGAGGTAAAAGACCTGTACTCAGAAAACTCTAAGGCACTGATGAAAGAAATCAAAGATGACACAAACAGATGGAGAGGTATACCATGTCCTTGGATCGGAAGAATCAATACTGTGAAAATGACTATACTACCTAAAGCAATCTACAAATTCAATGCCATCCTTATCAAATTACCAGTGGCATTTTTACAGAACTAGAACAAAAAAATCTTAAAATCTGTATGGAGACACAAAAGACCCCGAATAGCCAAAGCAGTCTTGAGGGAAAAAAACGGAGCTGGAGGAATCACGCTCTGACTTCAGACTATACGACAAAGCTACAGTAATCAAGACAATATGGTACTGGCACAGAAACAGAAATATAGATCAATGGAACAGGATAGAAAGCCCAGA
>NW_021146078.1:12295-38314 GCF_002837175.3 Physeter macrocephalus
ATGAAATTAGAACACTCCCTAACGCCATACACAAAAATAAACTCAAAATGGATTAGAGACCTAAATGTAAGATCTGACACTATAAAACTCTTAGAGGAAAACATAGGAAGAACACTCTTTGATATAAATCACAGCAAGGTATTTTTTGATCTACCTCCTAGAGTAATGAAAATAAAAAGAAAAATAAACAAATGGGACCTAACGAAACTTAAAAGCTTTTGCAAAGCAAAGGAAACTACAAACAAGACAAAAAGACAACCCTCAGAATGGGAGAAAATATTTGCAAACGAATCAACAAAGGATTAATCTCCAAAATATATAAACAGCTCATTCAGCTCAATATTAAAAAAACAAACAATGCAATCCAAAAATGGGCAGAAGACCTAAATAGACATTTCTCCAAAGAAGACATACAGATGGCCAAGCATATGAAAAGCTGCTCAACATCACTAATTATTAGAGAAATGCAAATCAAAACTACAATGAGGTATCACCTCACACCAGTCAGAATGGGTATCATCAGAAAATCTATAAACAACAAATGCTGGAGAGGGTGTGGAGAAAAGGGAACCCTCTTGCACTGTTGGTGGGAATGTAAATTGATACAGCCACTATGGAGAGCAGTATGGAATGTAAATTGATACAGCCACTATGGAGAAGAGTATGGAGATTCCTTAAAAAACTAAAAATAGAATTACCATATGATCCAGCAATCCCACTACTGGGCATACACCCTGAGAAAACCATAATTCAGAAAGAGTCATGCACCCTAATGTTCACTGCAGCTCTATTTACGATAGCCAGGTCATGGAAGCAACCTAAATGCCCATCGACAGACGAATGGATAAAGAAGATGTGGTACATATACACAATGGAATATTACTCAGCCATAAAAAGGACTGGGTCATTTGTAGAGATGTGTATGGATCTAGAGACTGTCATACAGAGTAAGTCAGAAAGAGAAAAACAAATATCGTATATTAAGGCATATATGTGGAACCTAGAAAAATGGTACAGATGAACCAGTTTGCAGGGCAGAAACAGAGACACATATGTAGAGAACAAACATATGGACACCAAGGCGGAGGGGGGGAAGTGGCGGGGGTGGTGGTGGTAGTGGTGGGATGAATTGGGAGATGGGGATTGACATGTAGACACTAATATGGATAAAACAGATAACTAATAAGAACCTGCTGTATAAAAAAATAAAATAAAATTCAAAAATTAAAAAAAAAAAGAAAAAAGAATTTTATTAAACGACATCAAAGGGGAGCCCTGTATAACTAGAGACGGTGTGCCTTGATCATGGGCAGAAGACTCACTGGAGAGACAGATACCAACTGTCCAAGGAAACCTGACTACAGAGCGGCCCACGACAGATCCACGGGGCGAAGGGGCTCTTCAATGCAAGGTGTGCGGGAGAAACAACACTGGTCCCCTACACAGACAAAATTACTTCCAGCTGGACTGGTGGGGAACATCCTAAATGGCAAAGATCCGACCACAGGATGCAGTGGGGAAGGAGGTCTCATACAAGCACAAGAGGTGCAAACTGTAAAGAGAGATGAACAATAATATTTCCATTAAAATTAAGAGCTTTTGTTCCTCAAGATACATCACAAAGATGGGACTTCCCTGATGGTCCCAATGCAGGAGGCCTGGGTTCGACCCCTAGTCAGGGAACTAGATCCCACATGCCGCAACTAAAGACCCCACATGCCGTAACTAAGACCCAGTGTAGCCAAATAAATAAATAAATAAATAAATATTAAAAAAAAAAAAAAGATACATCACAAAGAAGTGAAAAAATAAACGACAAACTGAAATAAGATACTTGCCACTAATGTGAATGACAAAAGATTAATATTCAGAATATTTTACATTGATATATATATATTTAATTAAAATATTTATGTATTCATTTTTGGCTGCATTGTGTCTTCGTTGCTGCACCTGGGCTTCCTCTAGTTTGGGCGAGCAGGGGCTACTCTTCACCGCGGTGCGCGGGCTTCTCACTGCGGGGGCCTCTCTTGTTGTGGAGCACGGGCTTCTGTAGTTGTGGCACGTGGGCTCAGTAGTTGTGGCTCGCGGGCTTAGCTGCTCCACGGCATGTGGGATCTTCCCGGGCCAGGGCTCAAACCCATGTCCCCTGCATTGGCAGGTGGATTCTTAAACACTGCATCACCAGGGAAGTCCCACAATGATATATTTTTATGTTCACATTTATATTTTATAAATTTCCCATGAGTCAGTACGAGAAAACCGACACACTGGAAAAATGTCTCCACATTCACTTAAAAACAAAACAACAAAACCCCAGGTATTTTTCAGAAGAGAAGGCACAAGGGATTTAAACATTAGGGAAGATGTTCTGCTTCATTTAAATCAGAGAAAGGCAATTTAAAAATGCAAGGTAGCTTTTAATCCTTAAAATGATCAAGAAGAAAACAGAGGGCGCCGTCACGAGGAACGTGTGGGCACGGCCTCTGGAAGTCGCCTGGAGGTTCCGACTACAGCAACCCGCCACACACTCCGCGCCTGCGGCCCTCGCTCTCCAAGGGCTCTAAAGCCCTGGTCCCCTCGGGGGTGGCAGAGCCCGCGGCACAGACTGTCCCCAAGACGCCAGCCTGCCCTCCCGAAGCTCTTCTGCAGGGGTGAGGCCGGGAGGACCACTGAGCCGCACGCCTGCACTTGCCCCTCAGCCACCATGGCTCCTGGGGGCCACTCTGTCCAGGGCGCGGCCCCGCTGGCTGTCTGCACCAGGCCTGGTGGTGACTGTGGAGGAGCTGGCGTGGGGCTGCGGGTCCTCTCCTCCTTGGCCAGCAACATGCCGGACTCTTCCGTCTGGACTGTCCACAGCAGCCCCACATGCTGGTGCGGCCCAAGGGCCGCTGGCCCTCGCACTCTACCTGGGTCCCACCCACTCATTTCCGCCCTCCCGTGGGGGCCAGGTCCTCCCTCAGGGGACAGCAACACCTCCACTGGGTGGCCCATCAACGTCCCCGGTGACTCACCAGCTTCCTTTCCACCCTCCCAAACCAAAGCTGCCCCCTTTTCCAGCTTGGAGACCCCCTCCCTCTCCACCTCTGCCCACCACTGGCCCCTCTGCAGGCCTCTTGAGTGCATCTACGCTTGGCCACTGTCCGTGGAGGCCCTGCCTCAATCACTTCATCATTCATTCCAAAACTGGCACCCAAATGCAATGTGATATCCTAGAACAGAGAACAGAAATTAGGGGAAAACCGGGTAAAATCCAAACAAAGCCTCAAGTTAAGTTGGTAGTAACGTACCAATGTTAATTTTTTAGGTTTGACAGACAGTCACAGTTATGTAAGACACTAGGGCCTTCCTGGTGACGCCGTGGTTAAGAATCCGCCTGCCAATGCAGGGGACACGGGTTCGAGCCCTGGTCCGGGAAGATCCCACACGCCACAGAGCAACTAAGCCCGTGCGCCACAACTCCTGAGCCTGCACTCTAGAGCCTGCGTGCCACAACTACTGAAGCCCGCGTGCCTAGAGCCCGTCCTCTGCAACATAGAGAAGCCACCGCAATGGGAAGCCCACACACCGCAACAAAGAGTAGCCCCCACTCGCCGCAACTAGAGAAAGCCCGCGCACGGCAACGAAGACCCAGCGCAGCCAAAAATAAATAAATAAAGGGCACTTACCAAAATGATATTTTAAACCAAAAAAAAAAGATACTAGCGGTGCAGGAGCCTGGGTGAAGGGTGCGCGGGCCCTTCTCTGTACTATCTGCAACTTTTCTGTATATCTACACGATCACAAAGATGCGTATCACACGATAAATGATGAGCACTCTGTGTCGGGCCCCATGCAGAGAACAAGCTGCCCCCTCCCAGTCAAGGTGCCCGCTGGACTCCTTCTGAGGGCATCAGAGGCCACTGCAAGGCCAGGGCCCTGCAGCAACAGAAGGTGATCCCAAGGGTGAGACCTGTTGTCTGAAAAGGACGATTAGATGGGTAAGCCTTGGGCGAGACAGCCCAGAGAAAAGGCGAGAAAATGCCAACTAAATACAGATGGAAAAGGTTAAGAGCTCAAGATACAATAGAGAATGTTATACACACAAAGGCACACCAATACATTGAAAACCTCGATAAAACAAATCAATTTCTGGGGGAAAATAAGACAAAATTGGCAAAATAAAGAAATAGAAGGGAATTCCACTTCCTGGAAGACGAAGGAGACGTATTTGTCCCTATTCCTCCGCTAAGCACCACCAAAACCCTGACAACCGTAGGAAGACCATAAAAGGTGGAGAGGAGGCAGGCCACGAGGGACCTGGGGACCCAAGGAGTGACGCGGTGGTGGCTCCTGGGACTTCCCGCTGCCTCGTCATCCTGACCTGGAGCGGAAGAAGCTGGCAACTTGGAAGTGTCAGTGGGTGCAGATAAGGGGTGGCCCCCTCGCACCCGGGCCAGCAAAGGCTGAGTGGGGAGCCTTGACCCTGGCGTCCCTCCCCGCCCTGCTAGGATGGTGCCGGAGGAGGCTGAGTGGGAAGCGAGTACTGCCATCCACCCAGGACCACCAGGGAGACCCCTCCTCACGGGCCAGTGAAGGCCGAGTCGGGGAACCAGGATTTCTACCTGCACGCCCCCTGCCCACCTGCTGGAGTGGACTCAGGGGAAACCTGCTGAAACAGCAGGTTTAAATAAGATCCAAACTCTCGTAACAACCAAAACATCCAGGTTTCAATAGGAAATGACTCATCACACCAAAAGCAGCTGGCAGGGAACCACATTTACAGAGGAATAACTGTAAAGTTGTATGTGGATTTTCAACTGCGCCGGGGGTGTTGGGGGTTGGTGCCCCTGACCACCCCCCGCCGTGCTGTTCAAGGGTCAACTGTAGAGTGCAGAGACTGAATCAGTAGTCAAAAGCCTCCCCACAGGGAAAAGCCCAAGACCAGATGGTTTCAACAGGTGAACTCTACTAAACATGTACAGAAGAATTGATACCTATTCTTCTTAGATTCTTCCAAAAGACTGAAGAGGCAAGAATACTTCCTCACTTACAATAGCCAAAACAATCTATGAGGCTAACCTTACCTTGATTGCAAGACCAGACAAGGATACTACAAGAAAAGGAAACTACAGATCAATATTACTTATGAACACAGATGTAAATCCTCAGCAAAATACTATAAAACTGAGCTAGTGGCATATTAGAAGGGTTATACCTCGTGATCCAGTGGGATTTAGTCTCAGAATGCAAAGATGGCTCAACACCCCAAAATCAATCAATATAATTGTGACTGAGCAATGTGATCAACATGTTTATTGACCAGCTTAATAGAATGAAGGGAAAAACCCCACATGATCATCTCAATTGATACAAAAAAGATTTGACAGGACTCAACACCTTTTCATAATAAAAACACCAAATAAACTAGGACTGAAAGAGAATAACCTCAACATCATAAAGGCCACGTATGACAAGCCCTCAGCTAACAGCATACTCAACAGTGAAAGACTGAAAGCTATTCTATAAGATGAAGAACAAGACAAGGATATCCCCGTTCACTTTTATTCAACATAGTACTAGAAGCTCTAGCCAGAGCAATTCGGCAAAAAAAAGGAAGGAAGAAGGGAGGGAGGGAGGGAGAGAGAAAAGACTAAAAGGCATCCAAATCAAAAAGGAAGAAAATTATCTCTGTTAGCAGATGACATGATCTTGTATGTAGAAAACCCTAAAGAATCCACAAAAAAATTGTTAAGAGTTAATAAGTAAATTCAGCAAAGTTTTAGGATATAAAATGAACACACAAATATCAACTGCATTACTATACATTTATAATGAATGATCTAAAAAGGAAATGAAAAAACAATCCCATTTAAATAACATCAGAGTATAAAACACTCAGGATTTATTTATTTATTTGTTTGTTTGTTTGTTTATGGCTGCATTGGGTCTTCATTGCTGCGCGCGGGCTTTCTCTAGTTGCTGCAAGCGGGGGCTACTCTTCGTTGCGGTGTGCGGGTTTCTCACCGCAGTGGCGGAGAGCGGGCTCTAGGCGCTCGGGCTTCAGTAGTTGTGGCTCGTGGGCTCTAGAGCGCAGGCTCAACAGTTGTGGCTCACGGGCTTAGTTGCTCCACGGCATGTGGGATCTTCCCAGACCAGGGCTCGAACTCGTATCCCCTGCACTGACAGGCTGATTCCTAACCACTGTGCCACCAGGGAAGCCCAACACCCAGGAATAAATTTAACCAAGGAGGCAAAACACTTATACACTGAAATCTACAAAATACTGCTGAAAGAAATTAATGAAGGTCTAAATAAATGAAAACACATCGTGCATTCATGGACTGGAAGACCTAATACTGTTAAGATGACAATACCACCGAAAGAGATATACAGAGCTAATGCAATCCCTATTAAAATCCCAAAGGCCTTGTAAAAAAAAAAAATAAACAGAAATAGAAAAAATCATCCAAAAATTTACATGGAATCTCAAGGAACCCCAAATAGCCAAAACAACCTAGGCAAAGAAGAACAAAGTTTGAAGGATTCGTATTTCCTGATTTCAAAACTTATTATAAGGCTATAGTAATCAAAAAACAAACATACAGACCACTGTAATAGAAAAGAGAAGCCAGAAATAAACCATCTCAAGTATGGTCAATAAATTTTCAACAATGGTGTAAAGACCATTCAATGGGGAAAGGACAGTCGTTTCAACAAGCAGTGCTGGGACTTCCCTGGTGGCGCAGTGGATAAGACTCTGCTCCCACTGCAGGGGGCCTGGGTTCGATCCCTGGTCAGGGAACTAGATCCCACATGCATGCCGCAACTAAGAGTTCACATGCCACAACGAAGGAGCCCGCACACCACAACTAAGGAGCCCTGGTGCCACAACTAAGGAGCTCGGCTGCTGCAACTAAGATCCGGTGCAACCAAATAAATAAATAAATGAATAAATATTTAAAAAAAAAAGTGGTGCTGGGAAAACTGGATATCCATTTGCAAAAGAATGAAGTTGGGTCCTTATTTAATACCATATGCAAAAATTAACTCAAAATGGACCAAAGACCTAAACTTTAGAGCTAAAACTATAAAACTCTTATAAGGAAACACTAGGGAAAATCTTCATGACGTTGGACTTGACAAAAATAACTTAGATATCACACCAAAAGCACAGGCAACAGAAGAACAAATAAATAAATTGCACTTAAACAAAATGAAAAACTTCTGTGCATCAAAGTACACTACCAAGAGAGTGAAAAGACAATGCACAGAATAGAAGAGAAATATGCAAATCTAATCTCCAATAAGGGGTTAGTATTCCGAATATATAAAGAACTCCTATAACTCAACAACAACAAAAAACCCCCAAACAACCCAATTCAAACATGGGCAAAAGGGACTTCCCTGGTGGTCCAGTGGTTAAGACTCCATGCTTCCAATGCAGGGGGCACGGGCTTGATCCCTGGTCGGGGAACTAAGATCCTACATGCCGCGGGGCACGGCCAAAAAAAAAAAAAAAGGAAAAAAGGCAAAGGACTCGAAGAGAAATTTCTCCAAAGATATACCAGTGACCAAGAAGCATGTGAAAATATGTTCAACATCATTAATCTCTAAGGCACTGTGAACTGGAACCACAGTCAGATGCCACACGCTGGATGGCTATTAACCAATAAGGAAGATAAGGCACGGGTGAGGATGTGGAGGAAGCAAAACCCTCGGGCGCTGCTGGTGGGGATGCGAACAGCGCGGTCATTACGGAAAAGGCTGGCGGTCCCTCAAAGAGCTAAATACAGGATTATCGTATAATCGGCAATTCCACTCCTGGTGCCTCTCTACCCAAAGGAAGCGACAGGAGTAACTTGAAGAGCCACTCATACGTTGACGGTCACAGCATGCAAAAGGTACAAGCCCCGTGTCCATCCCCAGAGGAGGGGACAGACGAGTGTGGTCTGGGCGCACGACGGGCCATCGCTCAGCCATCAAAGGGGTGAACCCTGAGCGCGCGGTGCTCGGCGGGAGAAGCCCGACGTGAATGGACAAATACTGTAAGATTCCACTACGTTAAATACATAGAAGAGGCAGATTCAAGGAGACGAAATGTGGATCTGGGGTTGCCAGCAGCTGGAGAGAGAGGGGGAACAGGAAGTCACTGCCGACTGTCTATAGAGATTCTGTTTGGGGTGATGGAAAAGTTTTGGAAATAGACAGTGGTGGTGTTGCACAGTATTGTAAATGTCATTAATGCCACTGAACTGTATGCTCAACAAGGGCAAATTTTATGTTATATTTAGTTTACTACAATTACAAAATTAAAAATGGAATACACCAAAAACCACCGTACTGTACACTTAAACGGGTGACAGGGCTGGCAGGTGCTGGCAAGGAAGTGACAAAATGAGACCCTCACTCATTCCCGGTGGGAGCTGGACCAGTGCAGGCGGCTATCCCTGCAGGCTGTGTCCACACTGAGACCCGCAGATGCTCACAGCGGGCTCACTCCAAACAGCCCCACTGGCCACAACCCAAGTGCCCATCCGCAACGAGCGGAGAAACAGAAAGTGGCCTCTGGACACAGTGGAGGGCCGCTCGTGTGCTGCTCGAGGCCACAGCACGACGATCCTCAAAAACACGTTCATGACAGAAGCCAGACGCCGAGGTCTGCATGGTAGGACTCCCTCGTGTGCGCCGCCCACAAAAGACAGGTTCACGCAGACGGAGGTACGTTAGTGTGTCCTGGGGGTGGGGTGGGGGGGGCAGCAGAGCCAGGACCGACCACAGAAAGGCTTGAGGGAATGTTCTGGGGTGACGGAAATGCTCCAGCACTGGGGGGTGGTGATGGCTGCACAACTTCATAAACTTACTAAAACCTACTGAATCGGCGCAGTGGTTGAGAGTCCGCCTGCCAATGCAGGGGACACGGGTTCGTGCCCCGGTCCGGGAGGATCCCACGTGCCGCGGAGCGGCTGGGCCCGTGAGCCATGGCCGCTGAGCCTGCGTGTCCGGAGCCTGTGCTCCGCGGCGGGAGAGGCCACAGCAGTGAGAGGCCCGCATACCGAAAAACAAAACAAAACCCTACTGAATCGTACACCTGTGCAACAGATGAACGGGGCGATATATAAACCGTACCTCAATAAAGCTGGCTTTAAAAAGTTGCACCACAAATCAGAGAGGAAAGAATGGACAGCTTAGCACGTATCTGCGGGGAAAGGCTCTCTACATGGAAGAAATGAAGTGAGGTCGCACCTCACACCACAGGCTAGGTGACAGGGACACCGGAGCCTCCCTGACACCCCAGGGCCTGCTCAAAGGGCTGTGAAGCGCTGCACTAATGTATGTACGTATGTACGTATTTACTTACTTACTTATTTATTTATTTATTTATGGCTGCACTGGGTCTTTGTTGCTCCGAGTGGGCTTTCTCTAGTTGCAGTGAGCGGGGGCTACCCCTCGTTGCGGTGCGCGTGCTTCCCGCTGCGGTGGCCTCCCTTGTAGCGGAGCACGGGCCCTAGGCGCGCGGGCTTCAGTAGTTGCGGCACGGGGGCTCAGTAGTTGTGGCTCGCAGGGTCTAGAGCGCAGGCTCGGTAGTTGTGGCGCACGGGCTTAGTTGCTCCGCGGCAGGTGGGATCTTCCCGGACCAGGGCTCGAACCCGTGTCCCCTGCATTGGCAGGCAGACTCTCAACCACTGCGCCACCAGGGAAGCCCCCTGCACTAACGTCTTAATCTTCACTACCTTCCTACGTGGTAAGTACTACCGTTATCCCAATTTTACAGAAAGGAAACCGAGGTCCAGAGGGTGAACAACTTGTGCAGGGCCACGGCCGCGAGTGGACTGGGGTCTGAGCCCCAGCCGGAGCCTCGCCTCCACCCCGCCTCACCGCAGCTCGTAAAGCCAAACTGAAGAAGGCGCAGGAGGGGCGCGTGGCCTTGAGTGGGGGCAGATCCTGGAACCAGACCCACATGGAGAAAAATGGAAGGACGCTCCCATAAAAACAGGAAGGGTTTCAGCCTGAGAAAGGGTACCCGGGGCAAGTTATCAGGCGGTGACAAGGAGATGCTGTCTGTGACTCACAAAGAGCCTCCGAAGGGCAAGAGGAAGCAGGGGACAGGGGCGGAGGGGCCTCTCCAGCAGGCAGAGCGCCCCTGGGAGCCCGGACGCTGACACACGCAGGGGCAGGGCGAGAAGGAGGCCGAGGAGAGTACGTGAGGGAGGCACACGGGCCGGGACGCAGCCAGGCGGGGGCTGTCGGTGCAGAGGTGGCCGCGGATGAGCCTGCCCGTGAGCTGCAGCAGGAGGGGCTGGAGACGCGCGACACCCCAGCTGCAGTGAGCACCCTGGCCACAAGCTGTGAACACAAGGACGAGGAGCCAGGCTGCCGGGAGGGACGGCCGTTCCAGGGCGGGGCGCGCGTCCTGCAGCGCCAGGAGGCACCCTGGGGACCACGTGAGCAACTGGACAGCGACAGTGAGGTCCCGGTGGGAGTCGCGGAGTCTGCACTGCTACCCACTCCCGGTGGGGGCAGGCAGGGAAGGGGCACTCTCCCTCTGAGGGCAGCGCTGGTGACGGTGCTACGAGCGCGGTGCACAGAGCAGCAGGGCTGTTAGCGCCGTGCCTCACGGTGGTGTCCCCCACGGCACGCGCATTAACAGCTGCTCCGCGGACCCGACGGCAAGGGACCAAGGCGACCCCACCGCGAGCGCCAGGAGTGACGGGACTCGGGGCTCGTGCAGAAAGCTCTGCGGCGGTGACCCTGTGACATGTGGCCATTGGACCACCCGAGGTGACAGGCGTCCCACAGGAGGACGCCGTGTCCCCAAGTGTCCCGAGAGTCCGGAGGGACAAAGTGAGGAGACACGAGGGGCTGACCTCTGAGCCTCAGGCCCAGGAGCAGCGCCTGGCCCCCGAAAAGGAGAAGGAGCAGAGACCTACTCCGGGCCTAAATTATTCACAAGAAAAGGGAACGCGCCTCTTTAACAAGCCAGCGCTTTATGAAGCAAGGTTAACAATTCCACTTGATTCAGTGGAATATTATAAACTCTCTGGGGCCCATCTGAGGACCTCCACTTCAGGAGCAAGGTGACGACTCAGCACTTTTTATATTATTTAGAGAATAAAATTAACCCTCGCCGGCCCAGGCTGCCGCTTCTGCTTCCACCGGATCCGGCCTGCTCAGCGCTTTTCCCACCTATAATTACAAGCCGCTATCCATCATGGGGCTGCCTCGCAGCCCGAAAGGGACGCAGTAAGCACTTCCACTGATAGAGGCAGACCTTAAAGACCGCTTTGATATTTTCATTTAAATAGAATCTCTTACAATAATCATCCCCAGCCTCCGGGGGTCCTGCCCCCCCCACCCCCCACCCCCCCACCCCCCCACCCCACCTGGGCTGCTCTGGAGCTGCCTGCTGGGCCCCGCCTCCAGCAAGGGCCGCCCTCAGGGTCACCGCCGGCTCCGCCTGGGGCCCAGGGTCTGCAGAGCCCGGCCCGGCCCGGCCCGGCCCGGCCCTGAGGCTTGGGGCAGGAGGAAGAGGATTCGGGGAGAGCCGGCGCGGGAAGGGAGGGGTGCGGCGTGCGCAACGCGGGGGCCGGGCCGGGTAGCTGGCCCCCGCGCTGACACGCGCTCCCCAGGCCCGGGGCCCGGGCCTGGGCCCCCACGGCAGACCCCGGGTCCCCGAGGCGGGGCGGGCACTCACAAGTGTGTGGGGAAGGGCGGCAGCGGGCCTTGCTGCAGCCCTAGGCTGGTGAGGAGGCTCCCTCTCGGGGCACCGGGCCCGAAGAGGCCCGTCTGGGGTCCCCCACGGCCGCGCGGCCTCCCCCCAGCCCCGCAGGCCCACGGGGGCGGGCCCTCCCGGAAGGAGCTGCCGGGGGCTTTCCCACAACGGCAGCCCCGGTGCTGAGCTGAGCTGAGCCCACAGGTGAGCGTGACGGGCGAGGACACACCCGCGAGCCCCGCGCCCGCCCCTGCCCCTCACCTTCGCACCCAGCGGGCAGTAGCCTTTGAGGAAGTCGGTGCAGACCTCCGCCTTTCGGGATACGTAGACGTGGCTGTAGGGACAGTTGCTGTTGCTGCAGATCCCTTTCAGGAAGTAGGAGCACACGGGCATCTGGGGGGGGCGGGAAGGCAGTGAGGCTGAGGGCAGGCCACTTCCCCCGAGCCCCCTCCTCACCCCACTTCACAGGCAGGAACACTGGGACCCCAGGGCCCCACCCAGGACTCCCCCGCCAGGCATGAGCCACACACTGACTGTGGAAATAAACACAGTGCTGGCCAGCAGGAGGGGCCGCCCGCCCTGAAGTCAGACCCTCAGCCTCCCCAGGAGCCGTGGTCGCCCGGGCAGAGCGTGTCTGCCCTCACACGGTCCAGATGAGGATACTGAGACGGGGCACCCAGCCCAGCAGGCTGGCTCAGGCCCAGATGTGCTGTCACCTGAGTCCATCACCTGCCCCGAGCCTGCCTGGTTTCCAGGGTGTAGGGCTGGGGTGGCATGGGCCAGGAGGAGGTTGGTCTAGAAGAGCAGGGCTTGGGGGTAGGAGGGAGGCAGCGCATGGGGGCTCTATGTCAGCCCATAGGGCCTGAAATCCAGCAGAGTTTCCAGCTGCCTGACGCATGGACACCTGGCAGCGTCCGTGAACTGGAGACCTGACTTGACCTGGCGCAGCCTGGCCACGCGGCTCTGCGGAGCACTGACTGCAGGCGGGCACTGTGGAGGACTGGTGCAGGGGGCAGGCTCCCAGCACCCTGGCCCGTCGGCAGGTGGGCCCAGGGGAGACCTGGTGGCGGACACAGGGCGGGCAGCCCCCCTTCTCCCCCCGTGGGGGGACTGAGGCCTGAGGGCCAGCAGACGGCGGGAGGGGAGGGTGTGTGCCTCTGAAGTCGCCCAGGCTGACCCCTGAAGCCGCCGCTCTTCCAGGCAGACTCCTCGGTTGGGGCCCCTGGGGTGAGCCCTGCCCCTCCTGCAGGCCAGCCTCCTGGGGGGATGGAACCTTGCCAGGAGCTCACACAGCTGTCACCCTGTAGGTCTCACACCCTCCACAGGCCTGACGCCTCTTGGGGGCCTCCTCCCTCCACTGTCAGACCCGCCGGCCCTGCCCACGTGGTCCCCGGGCACCCCCCCACTGCTGGCCTCTCCCGGTTGGACTCCTCACTGCACCCCACGGGACTCCCGCCTGCCTGCAGAGGACACACAGGGGATTCAAAAAGCCACTCTTCTGGGGAGAGGCGTGGGGTGGGGGGGAGCTGACTACGACTACAGCTAAGGAAGGAGGAGAGGAGAGAAAGCAGAGAAACAAAGGGTGATTTAGCGAGGAGACTTTATTTTTAATTGTCTTTTAACTGCAGCGCAGAAGGGAGCGGCCGGCCTGGGGCTGGCAGCGCCGCGGCTGCAGACAATCCCCTTAACGTGCGTTTTGATACAGGGCCCAAATTAGCGCCAATAAAAGGGGCAATAAAGCCAACTCTTGCACCAAACGGAACTCCTCTAGCTGTCAGCACCATTACCAAGAGGAAACTGCGTTCTCATTTCAATTAACCTTGTTTGCACCCAGCACGTCCACACAAATAACAATAACGTTAATTCAGGCCGCTGGTGCGGGGCTTCTGCGTTAGACAGCTCAGAGCCTGCACCGGCTTTGGAGCCGGAGCTAATGAACCCGAAACTCGACGTGAATTTCCAAATTGCTCACAGCAGAGTTTCGAAGCTCTGCTAGGGAGAAAAATGCTGATTCTTTTCAAGTTCCTCAAGGGGAAAAGCTGCAGCAGCAGCAGCGCCTCCGCCTGATCCCGCCTCCCCTGACCCGCTGCAGTCCCCGCTCCGGGCGGCGGGCGGCCCCCCGGCCAGCACTGACCCCTGACATCAGAGCTCCCCACACTGTGGGCGGCCCAGCTGTGCGCCCCTCTCCGCCACGGCCCGGCCCCACACAGCTGCCCCTCGCCAAGCCCAGGCGCACCTGGGGGCCACCGGGCACGTGGCGGGACGGAGGGACAGAGCCTCCAGGTCCCACCCCCGGCCCCACGGGCGCAGGGGACAGGGGAAAACTCACCTTCTCCTTGGAGACGTGGTGGGAGAAGGGGCAGGTCCCGTCCGTTTTCTTGCACGTGCCCCGAACAAACCTAGGCAAACAGGGAGGGTCTGAGGGACGGGGAGCCTGGGGCAGCCCCCACCCCACCCGCAGGGAGGCCCCGGCTGGCGCACCTGGTGCACACGGCCACCTTCTCGGGGTCGTGGATGTAGGGGCAGTGCTCGCCGCGGTTGCACCTGCCGAAGCGGTTGTAGTACATGCAATACTCCTCCTTCCTCCGCCGCCGCCTCTGCCGCGCCTGCCGCACGATGGCCAGGCTGCGCTGCACGGCCCGGCTGGGGAGGGGGCAGACGTCCATGAGCCCCGGGAGGGCGGGGGGCACCCCCGCCCCCAACCCCAAGGGACGTACCTGGCCAGGGAGCGGCTGCAGCTACTGGCAGGGTCCAAGCGGCCTGTGGGGGGGAGAGGCCGGGTCACTCCAGGCCCACCGCCCCAGGCTCTGCCCTCTCCCTGCTCACCTGCCTGGCACTGGCCCCATGGGATGCCCCACCCTCAGCTTGGGCACTGCCACCCCTCCAGGAAACCGCTTGCCCTCCTGGGCCCCTGCCAGGCCATCTCCCAGCCCCCGTGCAGGGGAGAGGCCGAGGCAGAAGCGGGCGGGGACGAAGGTTCAGGGACCAGGTCTGGTGGCACAGCTCCCCGAGGCCACCCTGGTTGCTGGCCAGTGGTCTCTCTTTTTCTTTTTTTTTAATTATTTATTTATTTTTGGCCGCGTTGGTTCTTCCTTGCTATGCACGGGCTTTCTCTAGTCGCGACAAGCGGCGGCTACTCTTCGTAGTGGTGCGCGGGCTTCTCATTGCGGTGGCTTCTCTTGTTGCGGAGCACGGGCTCTAGGCGCGCGGGCTTCAGTAGTTGCGGCACGTGGGCTCGTTAGCTGTGGCTCGCGGGCTCTAGAGTGCAGGCTCAGCAGTTGTGGCGCACGGGCTTAGTCGCTCCGCGGCATGTGGGATCCTCCCAGACGAGGGCTCAAACCCGTGTCCCCTGCGTTGGCAGGAGGATTCTTAACCACTGCGCCACCAGGGAAGTCCCTGGCCAGTGGTCTTGCCTCAAGGCAAGTGGTCCCAGGAACAGTGGGTGGTGGGGCTTCCCTGCCACCTCCCTCTGCCTGGAGGAGAACCCAGGGACGCGTGACCTGAGTGGGGTCTGGGAATGCCACCTGGTTCTGCAGTAGCTAAGAACAGCTTATTCAAAGTGTCGTAAGATTAAAAAAAAAAAAGACGTGTATGGCCACAAACCCTGAAACCGTCACTCCCAGGCCCCGAGGAAGCTGTGTGCCGACCTCAGCCGGTGTCATGTGGCTGGAGGCCCTGGCGGGTACCCTCCCCTCACAGTGTCGGAGGCACCTTGTCAGACACTCCTCGGAACCCCAAGGGCACAAACCAAGCCAGGCCTCTCTGAGGTCACTGACTGTGGCCTGAAGGGGAGTTGCTCACAAATGGTCAGCGGCGACAGGAAGGGAACAGGTGGACGCTCAGCCAGGGCAGCTGCGGTTTGGGTGGGGCTGGGCCCTGGGGGCAGGGCATGCGGGGCAGGCGGGTGGCACTGTCTTCTGCGGTGTGAGCTCAGCCTACAGAAGGGGCGTCCGGGCTAACGTACGGCTCCCGCCTGCCTTTTTGATACCAGGTCACTGCCCAGGACCAAGGCGGGCCGGGCAGGGCGAGAGCTGCTCAGGGTGGCCGCAGCTCCTCAACAACACATGACCCTTCCCAGACCGGATCCGGTTTCCCACGGGCAGCTGCTGAAATGGATCCGGCAGCAGGAGGCACAAGTGACATCACTCAGAAATTCTAGGGACCTGAGGCGATGACAAAGCATCCCAGGGTTAAAAAGGGATGCCCCCAAGCTGCCTGGCCCCGAGCCCCCCCGACCGGAGCCAGAGCCACGTGGGAGGCCTGGGCAGGGGGCCCTCCTGTCACCTGTAGGGCCCCCTCCCTGGCTCGTCCCAGGGCGTCCTTTCCCAGGGCCCGCCCAGCTTCATCTCGAGAGCTCCACACCCAGTCACACCAGTGTTCTGACACTTCACTCGGCCTGGCCAAACCCAAAGCGCTTTGTGCCGCACAGGCCGGACCCTCAGACGCCCTCCTCCATAGCCCACCCTCTGCTGAGCCCAGACCGCTCCCTGGACGCTCTGTGAGCCCGTTCGGGGCCAGTGCCCTCACTGCCTGCTGGAGCTGCCCTCTGGCCAGTGTCCGCCCTCCTCTGAGCCTCAGTCTCCTCAAGTTAAAAAAGGCGGCTCCAGGGCTGTGCAGAGAGACCCCGTGCTCTGCACGGTGGGCCAGGCAGCTGAGTTACTGTGTGTGAAAGGGGGAAGGGAACGCGATGACACAGAAGGGAGAGAGGGGGCTCAGAGCGTGAGGGCTGGCGGGGAGGGGGTCTTAGGACGGCTCCAGGCCATACTGGAGTCTGGTTTCCAGGCCGGGGACACCCATCCTCGGGGTGGCAGCGGAGGCCAGTCCAGATGGCACGCGGTGGCCCTCCACCTGCCAGCCTGAGGGTGACAGCGCAATCTGATCACTGTCGGTGAGCGCGGCTTCCGGGGCAGTCACCCAGGCTGCCAGTGACGCTGTGGCGCCATCTGCTCCCGCCAGGGACCGCTGGCGTCATGTGCCTGCCTGTCAGACCGGCCCGCAGGCCTGGCCTCGGGTCGCCTGGCCTCGGGTCGCCTGGCCTCGGGGCGGGGCAGGGGGTGGGGCAGGGGCGGAGCAGGGGGTGGGGCGGGCAGGTTTACTCCTCTTTCCAATGCCACTCTTAAAAAGATGCCACTGCACGGCCCGGTAGGAGTTTTCACAAGAACAGGAGGCACCTTTTCAAATACTTTTAACGGTGCTAAAAAATGCACATAAAGTAGCCGTTTGAAAAGAGGCGTGGAGGCGCTGAAAAGTTCAGCTGAAAACCCTTGGCGACCTCAGAGCAGGAGGCGCTGAGCCTTCTGGAGAGCTTGCACTTCCCAGGGGTCTTCCCAAAACAGGCTCAGGCGGCCAGGCAGCCCCCGCCCAGGCAGCGACTCAGACCCCACCCCCCGCCCCGCACTACCAGCCCAGGGGGCGTGGTGGCTGGTCAGCAGCAGGGAGACTGCCCACCACAGCCTTCGACTTCCCTGGTCTGGGGCCTGGGGCTCAGAAGAAGCCCCGGGAGCCAGGCCTGCAGCCCCGGCTGAGCCAGGCGGCTCTGACAGGGGACTCGCGACTTCTGCTCCGCTGCAGGGACCTGCTGGCTCCTGGGGCCGAGGCACAGGCCAGGCCCAGTGGAGCCCCCATCAGAGCCCCCGCCTGGGAGGACCCCCACCAGGTTCCAGGCCAAAGCATGTGGGGAGGGGCCCCAGGGTGGGGCCCTTTGGGCGGGCAGACCTCAGACCTGGGAGGAAGTGCTTGGCCCCGGGACTCCAGGGAAGCGAGGTGTGCCTGCTAGAAGGCCCTGCCCCTGGGGCTCGGGAGATGGGTGGGGCAAGGCTCTCCCCCACGAAGCCTGGGATGGATCGGGCACCCCAACCAGGGGCTGATGCTGTCCCAGAGAGGCTGGCAGCCAGGAGGAGAGGGGGTGGAGCCCCCGCCCCCTCCCAAGGAGGCCTGCACTTTCTCGCTGGAGTCAAAGTTCTGCCGACTCCGGAGGGGAACATCTATTTCTTTAATTCTCATTCACCTAAGCGGGCTGCTGGCCCGCAGGCACTCCCACAGCCAGGAGCAATCCGCCTGCCTGGGGCGAGTCAGCCGCCCGCACAGCCCCCAGCACAGGCTGCCCTGTGGTCTGGGCTCCAAACCCCACCTCCCTGCCCCGACCCTGAGGTGGGAGGGCTGAGCCCCAGGACTGCCCCTTGGCAGCCAGCAGGCTGGTCAGCAGGGCGTGGGCAGCTGTGGTCTGCAGGGGCGGGTCGGCAAGGAGGAGGCCCCCGTCCTCACCTAATCGCCCAGAGGCTGGAGGGCTGGGGGGAGAGGGGTGGGGAAGGCCAGGGCGCTACGCTGCAGCCGTCCAGTCCCTGCCGCTCTGTCTGAGCGGGGAGGTGGGATTCTGCGGAGCTCAGCACTCGAGGGCGGCGGGCTCAGCGTGGCATCCTCCCCGGGGAGAAGTATCACAGCCCCCTCCCTCCCGAGCTGGCGGGGCCGTGCCCTACATTCCCTAACGCCGGCCCCTCCCCCCTGCTCCGACCGCACGCCGGCAGACCCGGGGCCCAGCGCCCAGCAGGCGGCTCGAACGTGGGGCCCCTCGATGCCTGTGGGCAGGCTGAGTCCAAACCCGCTTCTTCCGCTCAGCCTCCAGGCGCCTCTCCTCCGCCTGGATGTGGACGCGAGGGATGCGAGGGGACGCAAGGAGCCCAGGTGGCGGGTGCAGCCCCGTCCCACAGGCCCACCGGCCCATTTCGGATCAGGCTCACGTACAGCCCAGGGTCCCGGCGAGGGCCAGGACGACCCCAAACCACAACCTGTCCAGCCCAAGGGAGGACAGCAGGGAGTGGAGCCGGGGTCCTGCCTGCTGGGCCGGGTCGTGAGGGTGGGGCGGGGCCCGGGCGTCGCCGGGGCCAGAGGTCGGGCCCACGGAGAGGCCTGGTCCCTCGGGCTGCCAGATGGCCACTCCGCCAAGCGGCCACGGCAAACCCTGTGGGCTTGTCTGGATGCCCGGGCACCCACGGCCCTGTCCAGCCCGCCAGCAGGCCTGGCTGCGGCAGCCCGGTGAGGGGCCCGGCTTGGGGAAGCAGCAGGCTGGACGCGGCCATGGACAGAGGAGGGGTCTGAGGTCCCTGCCCTCTGAGATGCCCGCAGCTGCGTGTGGGCCCCATAGACTACGAACACACGTGCTACAGGCCCGCTGAGCTCTGGCGTCAGAGGCAATCGGGGTGGGGCAGGGCTGTCCCCTGACCCCAGGCACCAGCCCCTCGGGGCTGAGTCTCACCATGGCCCCCGAGGAGGCCCGGCCGGGGCTCTGCACCTGCTCCTCCACCACCAGGCTCTCGAGGTCAGGGCAGAGGCCCTGAGAGCTCACACAGCCCAACCCCTCAAGGTGGGAAGAGGCAGGAAGCAGGTGGAGAGTGCCTGTCCTGGGGAGCCCGGGGCACCTGGCCTGGCCTGGAATTAGGCAGCCGGGTGCCCCAGGCCAACAGACAGAGGCCCTGGGAGAAGAGAGGCAGGGCTTCCAGGAGGGGCCCTCCGGCCGGCCGTCACCCACGCCCCACCTCCTCCCTGGACCGGGCCTCTTCTCCCTCCTGCCCCTTTGGGCGGGTAGGGCTGGGGGCTGGGGGTAGCTGGGCCTGTGCAATCCCCATACCACCTGCAACCTCGCCACGTTTTTTTCCCTTTTCGACAGCAAAGGAAAAGAGTAAAATTGGACTGAAACCAAAATATTTTTCTAGTTAATGTGCACAATAAGCAAATCCAAAGCATCTCCTTCTCCGCGGCCTGCTGCGGGGGCGCATGTGGTGGTGACGGCCTCCAGGCACAGCGGGGAGGCGTTGCCAAAGCGATTAGGCACTGCAGCCCCAGGTGTTCACTGGCCCAGGCCGCGTTTACATACCTGGCTCATCTCCTTTGTCCAGGAGCAAAACACAGAAAATCAGAGGCGGCTTAGCCAAGCAAAAGGCAGGTGCACCCAAGCCGTCCCTGGGGGGCCTCCCCATCGTGGCCGCTGCCAGCCTTGTGAGGGGCAATTCCTGAGGCTCTGCGAGCAGGAGTGAAATGGCCCTGGGGCTGGGGCACTGTCTGGGAAGCCCTCGCTGGGGCCGGCTCCGGGAGAGCCCCAGGCCTGGGGCCTCAGACGGATGGCCGGCCTGGAGCAACGGCACACGCACAGCCCTCACCCGCCAGGAGCCTCACCTGCGCGCAGGAGGGGCCTGCTGCCCCCGTCGCCGCCGGGCCGGCCATAGGTCTTGGAGAGCTTGTTGGCCGACACCTTGTAGAGGATGCCTCCGATGCAACGGTAGCCTTTGTTCCGCCACCGAGGGGAGCCGGGCGGGGCTTTCCCAGCCGCTGCCGCAGTACGCAGGCCGTTCAGCACCAAGGACCTGCAAGGACAGGGAACGCCTGTCAGCCCAGCCCCAGGGCCCGCGGTCGGGAAACCTCTGTACCCCGCCCTCCACTGGCACAGGAGGGGGCACCCTCAACCCCACCAACCAGGCTGGGACTGAGCCTCCCCCTCCGACACGCGCGCCCCTGCGACACGGCTTCGAGGGGGCTCCTTTGTGCCCTCGGTGCTTGCACTAAGGTGGCCCTGAGGGTCTACTCCAAGGCCTGTGGCCCTCACCACTGCCCGGGAACACCTCCTGGACGCTGCCCCAGTGGTGCCACACCGGCTTTGGGAAGGCCGTGCTGAGGGGCCAGCAAGCCCCACTGCCCGTCCTCCCCGCCTCTCCACCCACTGCACCGAGGGCCCTGCACGGAGACTGGGAGGGCACAGGCTCACAGACCCCGCTCCCGCCGGCAAGCTGTGTCGGGGGAAGGACTGAGGTCTGCTCGAGGTCAGAGGCTGGCAGAGGACTGAGCCGCCTGTCCTGGGGTTAGCGGACGCCCAGGCCAGCCCAAGGGCAGACGGGTCGGGAGAAGTCCCCCGACAGACACACAGCGGGCAGCGGCCACCCCCCCCACCAGACTCAGGCCCCACAGATGGTGGGCCCGCAGCTGCCCTGGTGGACCTGCTCCCCGAGCTGCCACGAGGGGTCCGAGGCCCTCCCGCTCGCTGCCCAGGGCCTCAGGGCTCCAGAAGGATTGGTCTTGGCCCCCCACCCCCGGTGCGTTTCAGCAGGAATCCGTTTATGCAAATTGAGCTTACTTCCCTACGCGCTCAGCTTCTGCTCATCACGCTGTCACCGCCCAGAGTACATTCGGGCCCCACTGGCAAACCTGGGCAAGGGAGCACCGGCTGTCGCGTGAGCATCACCTCTACCCGAAGGTGGCCCCCAAGCAGCAGGAGGGGCAGGGCGTGAGGAGGGTGGCCCCACTGCAGGCAGTGCCACCAGCAGCAGCTTGGGGCCCAGCAGAGGAGCCAGCTGAAGTCAGGCCCGTCCTGGGGCCCACACGGCACCCTCCCTCTGGGTTCTCCAAAGTGCTCCCGCTGAGGCCCCCACGCCCTGCAGCCCCTTCCCCTGGGAGCACATGAACCCCAACGCCACCTGGGCAGCAGCACACCCTTTCCTGGCTCCCTAGGGCCAGGGAGGGGGCCCACACCTGGGTCTGAAGTGCAGACGGGACACGGCAGGCCTCCGGGCACCCTAGCGTGCAAGCTGGCCCACCCCTTGGCCCCCATCTCTCCATCTGCGCGTCGGGGGTCGTTCTAACCAGCCGAGTGGGCCGGGTGCTGGGGACCTGAAGCAGCTGCGTCAGGCGGGAAGCCAAGGAGGCCCGCCAGGAAGCGCGTAACCCAGTTTCCCTTAATTAAGACTTAAGCTCACAAACGCCAGTCTTGGAGCGAAGGACTCCTGCCAAGGGTTCTCGGCAGCCCGGCTCACGCTGGCCGTGCCGACAGGCTCCAGCTGCCCTCTCACGGGGCACGTGGGCATCCTCTGGGGGAGGAGCCAGACCTCCAGGCTCTCCCGGACCTTGGGACCGCAGATCCACCCACCTTGGCCTCGGGGCATCTGCATGTCCAGTGGGCACCTGCCCTGTCCCCTGGGCTCACACCAAGGCCAGGCGGAGGTGTGAGGAGGGGCAGGGCTGGGTGGGGTCTCCTCCCCTCACTGCAGAACGCTGTCAGCCTTGGCAGCCCGGGGCCCTCTGCAGGAGCGGTGGCTGTTGTCCGAAAGGCACAGCTTGGCCGGAGTCCCGACCCCCAAGGTTGAGAGCAGAGCCCAGGCCAGTGGTCACCACAGCTCACTGAGCCTGAGGCTGAGAGGCCCCCGACAGCCCCGGCCCCCAGCCCCGCACCGTCCCGAGCCCTCAGAGGTCTCCCCGCCCACAAGGCAGCTGCCCTTTCATCTGCCAGCCCTGGGCCAGGGGCAGCGTCGGGGCCCCCACACTCCGCAGCCCCCATCTGCGCACCCAGGGCCGCCCCCCCGAGCGCCGGCTGCTCGTGGCACTCAGGCCCTCACCACAGGGCGGCCGCTCAGACCCAGCCCCCAGCCTCCCGCACAGGCTGTGCATCGCGATCGTGGGACTGCGCCTGCCGGCAATAAAGACGCGCTCAGCCGCCCCTCCCCTCGCCGGGGGCACCCCCTCTCCCACCTGCCTCTCCCTCCGCCCACGGCGCTGGCCCCCATCAGACGTGAGAGATGGTGGGGGAGTCCAGCCCTTCGAGGGGTGAGGAAGCTCCCCACCTGTGGGCATGCGCTCCTGGCTGAGGCTGGACAGGGACAGACCACCGCCCCCAGGGGCAGGCACGCAGGCCACGCTGTGGGGTTCAAGCAGCACGTGGCAGCCCAAGGAAGAGGAGGCCCCGCCCAGGCAGGACCCAGCAGGGTGGAGGCCGGCAGGTCCTGGGGTCAGAAGGAACTGGAAACTTCAGGTCAGAGCATGTGCCAGCCCCCTTGGGCGGCCCCCCACGAGGGCCTGCATCCCACAGCTCTGCGCACGGAGAAGCCTCAGTCTGGGGCTGTTGCTGGCCACCCCCCGTCCCCAGGGGAAGAAGTGGCCCCGTTAATCACTGCCTTCCGCGATTTGCTCTCACAGCTAAAATGCCCATCTCAGGTGACGTTTCTTTCTAGGGACAATGTTGATTATTCTTATGGATGAACATGACCAACCGATCCATCCCCTTTCCGACCCGAAGAGCCATGGCCCTGGGCTCCGGTGCAGTGACGGGGCGACTGCGGGCCTCTGGGAGGAGCGGAGGCGCAGCAGGCCTCCTGCTCCGAGGCCCTGGCTCTGTGCTCACAGTCTGTGCTCACACCTGGGCCCGAGGACCCCGCGTGCCTGGGCACAGGGCTGCAGCGCGAGAACAGCCGTGGAGCCACAGCTCCCAGGGGCACCCCAGGCTCCTGGGAGCCAAACTGGGAGAAGCTGCATTCCCGGATGGTGCCCTGGGGCTGCCTGGGGGAGGTGGATGCACCCAAAGAACCCGGGGAGGGCTGGCGAGGGCTGGGGAGGGCCCCCCGCCCATGGAAACCGGCCTGGCCTGCAGTCTCGCAGAGCTGCCTCTGCCCTCTCCTCTCCTGCTTGTCCCGCTGACTTTGGACCTGTGGCCGGGCAGGTGCCAGGCAGGCGGGGGCTAGAACAGTGGGCTGGGGGGCACCCCCCCCAAATGCCTTGTAGCTTTTCATTGCCGTGGGTGTCACAGCACTCCAGTAAATTGTTACCCTAATGGAGAGGACAGCCTTTGGAAACGAACTGTACTGAGAAGAGGGGATAAAATTAATGAGATAATAGCAGGGCCAAGGACCCAGAGAACGCGCCTGCCCTCGCAGCAAGGGCCTGTAATTCCTTTTCTACAACAGGAGCCTCAGATCTAAAGGCTTCTCCCATCCGTCCGGCAGGCCCATGCCGCCAGGAAATTTCATTAACGCTGGAAAATAGGAAAGGTATTAAGCGTGGATAATGAAGGCCAGGGAGGGAACCGGGCCTTAAGATAGTCCTCTTTCTCGCCTTTGTAATGGGAGGCATGAACTTTCCCTTCAAATCCATTTCTAATCCATTTGAAATACTACAGCAAATTATCTTTCCTTCAGCCCGAAAGCGGCCAGCCAATTTACTCCGAATAGCAGTGACAATGCCCCAGGATTTATCACCATAACCTTGACTACTCGGGGGTGAGGGCTGGGCCTCCCCTCGGCCCCTGGGGGCCACGAAGGACAGGTGGGGGGAGATAACGTTTTAAATGAAAAGCGGCAGTAATGGGGAGAAAGACACACACGCCACAAAAGTAGGTTTAAAAAGAAAAGCGGTCCGCGTGTCCGCTGCCTGGGGAGCAGCTAGAAACTTCTAGGCCCAAGGCCATCCAGGAACTCCAAGGGGCTCTGCCCTCTGAGGCCCCTCTCACCTGCTGTACCCGGGAAGTGAGTAGAAAGTCCCAGGGGAAAAGGGACCCTGAGAGACGGGGCGTCAGGGTTGGGTAAGACAGGAAAGCTCTCCCCAGGGAGCCAGGATGAGTGTGACACATCCTCTGCTCGGCCTGCGGGGCGCGCTGCCAGCAGTGGCCGAGTGCCCAGCCTGCCAGGGCTGCCCCCCCCCCAGCGGTTTTGAAGGCTGGTCCTGGACACCCAGGCTCCCTGCACGCTCCCTGGCCACTGCCCAAGCAGGCCTGTGCAGCCCCCAACACCGTGCGCAGGGCGCCCCTGCTGCGGGTCTGCTTCTCGGGCTGCACGGCTGAGATGGGCCCACCCAGGGCATCCTCGGCTAAGCGGCCTGGCAGCCTGGGGCACAGCTGTGCGTGCACGGAGTGGACAGGCAGCCCAGCTCCTGAACACCACGCACCTCGCCTGCCCCGGCGCACCCAATGCCCTGGGCCGACGACAGGCAGCCTGCCAGGCCACGTCACCTGAAGGCCCATAGAGTGGCCCCTCCTAACGGAGGGCATAATCGGGTGCAGGGAGGCGAGGGGCGGGGAGCCGGCCTGGCCCTGGAGACCCTGGAAGCAGCCCCAGCCTCCAGGACACCCTGGGCAGGGTGAGCCTCACCCTGGAGCTACGCCCGGCTGCCCGGGCCTCCTCGCCAGGTCCACTGGCCTTTAAACTGACACCGCCTCAGGCGCCAGCGCGGCCCCGCGGCTCCTCCTCGGCTGTCACCGCTCAGGTGGGGTGGCAGGACCACACTGGAGCTGAAGGGGCCCTGCTCCGGCGTACCCACTCCTGAGGGCTCCAGGCCTCTCGGCAACCAGTCCCAAGGCAGCCTGGCACAGGCCATGTGGACCCAGAGAGGGTGGGACAGACCCCGCTGGGGACAGGGCCAGGCCCAGGGAGCCCGCGCCCGGACAAGAAGTTGCTGGCGGAACTGACGGCTATGTCCGCACAGGAAGGCCCCTCAGGCACAGGGGCGTTTTGCTGGCACCTTCTTCCCAGTCCCCACAGACTGCTCCGCCCCGGGATGGGGACGCAGCCCAGACCTCTGTCACCGTTACGCGCCGTCTGGGGTCCTGCCCTCATTCACGGCTCCCTGGTGGGGTCCCCGTCCCATCAGTTGGTTTGAAAGCTGCACGGCTGCTCAAGCTCCCCGCGCTCCACCTGCGCCCCCTGCAGGCGGGTCTCTCGGGCCCTCGACGGCCACTGCTTCCTGGAGGGCACTGCGACACCCGCCCCCGCCCCCCCCCCGCCCCGGAGCCGGGCCTGTGCACGTGCCGGACCTCTGCCTGCCACACGGGTCTTCCCGGAGACCAGGCTCAGACGTCATGTCCTTGGGAAGCCTCCCCCAAACCCCGACGGCTCACTGTCATGGGCCCCAGGCCCCGCACAGGGCCGTGTCACACCTGGGAGCGAGCACCGGGGGCGGGGGCCGTGCCGGTGAGCGGGGGCTCCAGTGACCCGTGCTGGGTGAACGCACAGCAGGAGGGAGGCTGGGGGGCCACCCGGGTCCCGCACACCGGGGTGCCCTGAGGCGTGAGGGGAGACACGCAGACAGGAGGCCTCGGTGGCTGGGAGACGGGACACGCGGGGCACTTACACCAGGAGAGGCCCCTGGGCTCAGCTGGAGGGGCTGAGGCCGGGGCTGGGCAGCGGAGGGCCGGGAGGCGGGCAGGCTGGCCGGGAGCAGAGAAAACAAGCGGGGAAGCATTTTTCAGGAAATGGAGCGGCTTCCACGCAGCTCCGGGCAAGCGGGGAGTGCGCCGTCAGCAGAAGGGGCGCCCGGGGAGGCGGCTGCGCGGCGAATCCCAAGTAGGCCAGGCTCAGCCGCTGCCGCCACCGTGACGGCTGCAAACTGCTTAAGCGGGCTTTCCACGGAAACGCTGACGGCCTGGCTCCCCGCCACAGGCTGTGCCCTCCCAGCCGAGGCCTCACTCGGGGTCCCGGCCGTCGTGCAGGGCATCCTGTCGCGCAGGTGCTGACAGAACGTTCTGGGTTCTGGGGGCGAGGGACAGAGGCCCTCGGGGGCTAGGGTCCAGGAGGGGTGGCGGG
>NW_021146079.1:0-335 GCF_002837175.3 Physeter macrocephalus
AGGCCTAAGTGTGTTTTCTACGTGTGTGACTGGGTTCTGGTTTGTAAATCTGTTCATATGTAGCCACGTTTACATTCCCTCTAGAATTGATATCTTAGGAGAAGTTTCATTTTTGTGTGACTTATTTCACTTAGAATCACCGTCACCCATCAGCGTAACAAGGCTTCCTGTCCTCCAGGGCCTGTCCTCCATTTCCGGCTTTTGCACGTTTTTGGGATGGCCCTTTGGCCCGCAGGGAAGTGAGACTTCTTTGTAGTGCCGATTTGCGTTGCCGGCTTGCTTGCTTGGCCAAAAAGGGCGTATGCATTTTTTTCCTGAATATATTCAGGAAAAAA
>NW_021146079.1:2221-3024 GCF_002837175.3 Physeter macrocephalus
CGCTGATTTGCGTTGCCGGCTTGCTTGGTTGGCCAAAAAGGGCGTATGCGTTTTTTCCTGAATATATTCAGGAAAAACGCATACGCCCTTTTTGGCCAACTGCATCTTGCTCGACGTTCTGCTGCTTTTCATGGGCTTTTCAGGCGATTCCCATCTACCTCTGGAAATGAGTTTCCTGCAATTCTGCCTTGTTTTCCAATGCTCTTCGGTGCCTTACCTCAATGTATTTTGGGACGGTCGTTGTCATTTATAACTCTGCAGGTTTGTGAATTGCAGTGGCCCTGAGCTCCATTTGTCCACTGGCTTTCTTGTGAGCTGGCCGCAAGACCGCAAGATCGCTTCAGGCCCTATTCTGCTTCCGGGGCGGCAGGCTGAGCCTTTGGCTAATTCTTATTCCTGATGGGGAATTAGCGTGACATGTGCCTGTCCAAACACGTACAGCTGGTCTCTCTTCCGGTTCAGCCTCGGGAGAAATGGCAAACTGTGCGAAACAGGAAGTTAAAGGTGCTGATTCTCCAAGTGGGGAGATTGTCAGTAAAAAGGCTGGAAGGGCGAACCCGAGCAGCAGGAGAAGAAAAATGAGGTGGTGTTCGAAACCTTTCCCCATCACACGGTGTACCATCCTCTGGGTTGCCCATGCATCTTTTAGCTTTAGGAAGACTCCCCTGAACCTGGAGACTTGGGACCCATGGAATGGGTAGCACGCAGTATTATTTAAATGGTTTGCATTTGCTCCCCCATCCTCACCAATCGGCTCAGCCCCAAGAGTGTCCAGCCTCACGTCTCATCCAGCTGTGGCTGTC
>NW_021146079.1:4727-5137 GCF_002837175.3 Physeter macrocephalus
GTTGATGCCGCTTGACCCACACTTGATTCACTTACAGAGAGATGTCAATACATAGGTTTTGAGATTCTTACTAGTCACATATACCCTTCTGCGGTGAAGAGGGGGTGCTGAGTCCAGTCCTTTGGGCAAGGAGCAGGTCTTGTCCGTTCCATATTTGCTGTATGGAACGGTATGTGTGCTACTTTCTAACTCTTGTTTGATGCATCACCCCACCTCACCTTTCCCCTGAAGCAGGCCTATGTGTGTTTTCTACGTGTGTGACTGGTTTCTGTGTTGTAAATCGGTTCATGTGTAGCCACGTTTACATTCCCTCTATAAGTGATATCTTAGGAGAAGTTTCATTTTCTGTGTGACTTATTTCACTTAGAATCACTGTCCCGAATTCCCCTGGTTATGCTGCTCCTAGCCTT
>NW_021146079.1:5467-9405 GCF_002837175.3 Physeter macrocephalus
GTTTTTTTCTGAATATATTCAGGAAAAAACGCATACGCCCTTTTTGGCCAACTACATCTTGCTCGACGTTCTGCTGCTTTTCATGTGCTTTCCAGGCGATTCCCATCTACCTCTTGAAATCAGTTTCGTGCAATTCTGCCTTGTTTCAAATGCTCTTCGTTGCCTTACCTCAGTGTATTTGGGGACGGTCGTTGTTATTTCTAACTGTGCAGGTTTGTGAATTGCAGTGGCCCTGAGCTCCATTTGTCCACTGGCTTTCTTGTGAGCTGGTCGCAAAAGCGAAAGATCTCTTCAGGCCCTATTGTGCCTCCGGGGCGGCAGGCTGATCCTTTGGTTAATTCTTCCTCCTGATTGGAAATTAGAGTGCCATGTGCTTCTGCAAACACGTACAGCTGGTCTGTCTTCCCGTTCTTCCTCATGAGAATTGGCACACTGTGCGAAACAGGAAGTCAAAGTTGCTGATTCTCCAAGTGGGGAGATTGTCAGTAAAGCGGCTGGAAAGGCGAACCCGAGCAGCAGGAGCTGAAAAAGGAGGTGCGTGTTCGAAACCTTTCCCGATCACACGGTGTAGCCTCCTCTGGGTTGCCCATGCATCTTTTAGCTGTAGGAAGATTCCCCTGAACCTGGAGAGTTGGGATCCATGGAATGGGTAGCACGTAGTATTACGTTAAAGGCTCTGTGTTTGCTCACCCATCCTCACCAATCGTGTCAGCCCCAAGAGTGTCCAGCCTCATGTCTCATCCAGCTGTGGCTGTCGATGGGGTCAGTCCAGGTTGCCTCACCGGCCCGGAACGAATTTTGTAAGAATTTCTCTCTCTTGCACTGTCTTTGTGTTGGAGATTTATTATTGTAATGGGCTGGAGCTGATTTCCACTGCTCTCTTTATGCCTCTTGACACATACTTGATTCACTTCCAGAGAGATATCAATACATAGGTTTAGAGATTCCTACTAGTCAGATATACTCTTTTGTTCTGAAGAGGGGGTTCTGAGTTCAGTCCTTTGAGCAAGGAGCAGGTCTTGTCAATTACATATTTGGTGTATGGAACGGTATCTGTGCTAATTTTAAACTGTTGTTTTATGCATCACCCCATCTCACCTTTCCCCTGTAGCAGCCCTAAGTGTGTTTTTTACATGTGTGACTGTGTTCTGTTTTGTAAACCAGTTCATGTGTAGCCATTTTTACATTCCCTGTATATGTGATATCTTATGATAAGTTTCTTTTTCTGTGTGACTTATTTCACTTAGAATCACCGTCCCGAATTCCCCTGGGTATGCTGCTAGTTGCCTTAGGACACTGATTTCATGGTTGAATGGTAGTCCATTGTACATAAGTTCCACCAATTCTTTTTTTTTTTTTTTTTTTTTGCGATACGCAGGTCTCTCACTGTTGCAGCCTCTCCCGTTGCGTAGCACAAGCTCCGGACGCACAGACTCAGCAGCCATGGCTCACGGGTCCAGCCGCTTCACGGCATGTGGGATCTTCCCATGACCGGGGCACGAACTCGCATCCCCTGCATCGGCAGGCGGACTCTCAACCACTGTGCCACCAGGGAAGCCCCACCACCACTTCTTTATCCATTTTTCTCTTTCCTGGGATATCGAAGGTGTACCGAAGTCCACGTGCTTGTTAACAGAGCAGCCGTAAGCTTTGGGGTGCCTGTGTCTTGTAGATTTGTAGTCTTCCCAAGATACATGCCCGTGAATGGCAGTGCCCTATGCTCTGTAGTGGTTTTTGAGATATTTTAGGAAACTCTATACACTTCTCCAGAGTGGTTGTCGGCAATTGACATCCTGCCCATCAGCGTAACAAGGCTCCCTGTCCTCCATGGCCTGTCCTGCGCACAGACTCAGCAGCCATGGCTCACGGGTCCAGCCGCTTCACGGCATGTGGGATCTTCCCATGACCGGGGCACGAACTCGCATCCCCTGCATCGGCAGGCGGACTCTCAACCACTGTGTCTGCAGGGTTGTGAATTGCAGTTGCCCTGAGCTCCATTTGTCCACTGGCTTTCTTGTGATCTGGTCGCAAAACCCACTTCTTTATCCATTTTTCTCTTTCCTGGGATATCGAAGGTGTACCGAAGTCCACGTGCTTGTTAACAGAGCAGCCGTAAGCTTTGGGGTGCCTGTGTCTTGTAGATTTGTAGTCTTCCCAAGGATTGTGAATTGCAGTGGCCCTGAGCTCCATTTGTCCACTGGCTTTCTTGTGATCTGGTCGCAAAACCGCAAGATCACTTCAGGCCCTATTGTGGTTCCTGGTGGGCAGGCTGAGCCTTTGGTTAATTCTTATACCTGATGGGAAATTAGAGTGACATGTGCCTGTCCAAACACCTACACCTCATCTCTCATTGGTTCCCCCTCTTCCAGTTCATCCTCCGGACAAATTGCAGACTGTAGGAAGCAGGAGGTTAAAGGCGCTGATTCTCCAAGTGGGGAGATTTTTAGTCAAGCGGCTGGAATGGCGAACCCGAGCACCAGGAGATGAAAAATGAGGTGCATTTTAGAAAGCTTTGCCGATCACACGGTGTACCATTCGCTGGGTTTCCCATGAGTGTTTTTGCTGTAGGAGGATTCCCTTGAACCTGGAGAGTTGGGACCCATGGAATGGGTAGCACGCAGTATTACTTTAAATCGTCTGCATTTGCTCACTGACTCTCACTGATACTCTGGGCACCAAGACTGGGCAGCCTTAGGTCTCATCCAGCTGTTGGTGTAGATGTTGTCAATCCTGGCTGCATGACAGCCCCTGAATTCATTTTGGAAAACTTTCTCTCTCTATCACAGAGTTTATTTATTTATTTATCTATTTCTTTATTTATTTATTGAAATGTATTTTTATCATGGCCTTTAGCTGATTTTCACTGCTGTGTTTATGCCGCTTTGCACACACTTGATTCACTTACACAGTGATATCAATACTTAGGTTTTAAAATGTTGACTAGTCTGATATCTTCTTCTTTGGTGAATAGGGGTTGTTGAGTCCAGTTCATTGAGCAAGGAGTAGGTCTTGTCTCTAACGTATTTGGTTTATGGAACGGTATCTGTACTAATTTCAAACTCTTGTTTTATGCATCACCCCACCTCACCTTTCCCCTTAAGCAGGCATAAGTGTGTTTTCTAAAAGTGTGGCTCTGTTCTGTTTTGTAATTCAGTTCTTGTGTAGCGGTTTTTACATTCCCCCTCTAAGTGAGATCTTATCGTAAGTTTCTTCTTCTGTGTGACTTATTTCATTTAGAATCATCGTACCTAAATCCACTCATTATGCTGCTACTAGCCTTATGACATTGATTTCATGGCTTAGTGATATTCCATTTTACCTGAGTACCACAACTTCTTTATCCATTTTTCTCTTCCCTGGTATATGTAAGGTGTACTGAAGTCGAGGTTCTTGTAAACAGAGCAGCCCTCAACTTTGAGGTGCCTGTCTCTGGTTCATTTTTAGTTTTCCCAAGATATATGCCCATGTGTGGAAGTACCCTATGCTCTGTGGCTCTGTTATTTAGATGTTTTAGGAAACACCATACACTTCTCCAGAGTGGCTTTTGGCAATTTACATCCCGCCCATCAATTTAACAATGCTCCCTTTTCTCCCTGGCCTGTCCTGCTTTTCTGGTTTTTACAATTTTTTCCGTTGTCCCTTTCGACCAGGGGGGTAGTGAGACTTCTTTGTAGCGCTGATTTGCTTTCCCCGCTTGCTTGGTTGGCCAAAAAGGGCCTATGCGTTTTTTCCTGAATATATTCAGGAAAAAAGGCATATGCCCTTTTTGGCCAACTACATCATTGTTGAAGTTCTGCCGCTTTTCATGTGCTGTAAAGGCCAGTCCGATCTGCCTCTTGAAATCTGTTTCCTGCAATTATGCCTTGCTTTCAAAACCTCTTCGTTGCCTTACCTCAATATATTTTTGGACGATAGTTATCATTTAGAACTCTGCAGGT
>NW_021146079.1:9429-11224 GCF_002837175.3 Physeter macrocephalus
ACCCGAGCACCAGGAGATGAAAAATGTGGTGCGTTTTAGAAAGCTTTCCCGATCACACGGTGTACCATTCGCTGGGTTTCCCATGAGTGTTTTTGCTGTAGGAAGATTCCCTTGAACCTGGAGAGTTGGGACCCATGGAATGGGTAGCACGCAGTATTACTTTAAATCGTCTGCATTTGCTCACCGACCCCCACCGATACTCTGGGCCCCAAGAGTGTGCAGCCTTAGGTCTCATCCAGCTGTGGGTTTACATGTGGTCAATCCTGGCTGCATGACAGCTCCTGAATTCATTTTGGAAGAATTTCTCCCTGTATCACGGGTTTATTTATTTGTTTATTTATTTATCTATTTATTTATTGAAATGTATTTTTTTCATGGGGTTTAGCTGATTTTCACTGCTGTGTTTATGCCGCTTTACACGCTCTTGATTCACTTACAGAGAGATATCAATACTTAGGTTTTAAGATGTTTAAAAGGAACTGAGTGTCCCTAGACTTACATATTCTCATGATTAAGAAGGGCATTTGGATGGAAATATATTCTCAGTGCTAGTGTTTAGGTCAATTAAAAAGGATGATTTTGTTATTAAAATGGTCACCATTGGTATTTGGTTCTTTTTGGATGAAAAGGCATATTTGCTCTGAGGGGATTTTATGGAAGAGTGTAATGTTTTATCCCTCCTTTCTTCAATAGATCATCTGTGTTAGTGATATTAGCTGGCAGGGGATCTGTTAGGATTTTAGTGCTTCCATTTTTGTGGTCTGATGTAGCTAAGATCTCATCCAAAGGCCAAGCAGGTCCTCTAGAAAGTTTCTTGCCCATTTCTTTCCCTTTTAAAGATTAGAAATTGTCGGTGCTCTCTGTATTCATCATGGGTGATGGAAGATCATAAGAATTAAATGTAAAGTTATCATTTGGTTTTTTTATTTAGTAGCAAATCTATGAGTCCTGTTGATCTTGGAAAAATATTTATAAATTCTGTCCAATTTATATAGTGACCCAGGACATTCAATGAAACATTTATTAAATACCTACATGCAACTAGTATTCTGCTAGGTACTGCAAAACTCATATCCATTTTGCTTCATGTGAGGCCTTTGCTGAGCATGGAGAACACACAGGAAAGTGAGATGCAAATAGTGCAAGATATGCCGTGTTTAACTTCAAACTCCAAATTAGGAAGTAGGTCCTGGCAAGGAGGTTGTGAGCATCCATCTCGTAATAGTGTGGCTTAGTGCAGAGAGAATGTTCCAGGAATCCTTTGGAGTTTCTGCAGCCAGCTCTTTTAGGAGGCCAGCTGCCTCGGACAGAGAGGCAAATATCTTTTTAAGTCATCTGTCTGTTCTTGATGCTTCAGACACACAAAAGACATTAGAGGAACAACATCAATACTAAGGGCACACACCCAATTCCAAAACACACAGGTGTAGAAAGTGATTGAAGAGGGAAGCCTATAATGTTCAGCCTCCTCTGTCATAGACAGAGATCAGTCTCCTGCCTTGGGTTTATAAGACAAACCCAGATAAGCTAAAAATAATAGACAACTCCCAAACCAAAGCTTCAAGTATAAGCATGTAGAATTACAGGTATCTCACGCATCCCATCATTCATTCTGTAGCCTTCCGTTGAGTAGAAGCCAGCCTCACTTAGCGTACATATAAGCCCCATGTAATAAAAGTCCAAGATTTCAGGAGTTAGGCTCCTGCCAGACATCTTTACTCATCAGGATTTGTTTTAGTTAACCAAATTTAAAATAACACCAGTAAAACTCCAAGTTAAAAATAGAGTCACGGGG
>NW_021146079.1:11316-15393 GCF_002837175.3 Physeter macrocephalus
TGCCGATGCAGGGGACGCGGGTTCGTGCCCCGGTCCGGGAAGATACCACATGCCGCGGAGCGGCTGGGCCCGTGAGCCACGGCCGCTGAGCCTCCGCGACCGGAGCCTGTGCTCCGCAACGGGAGAGGCCACAACAGTGAGAGGCCCGCGAACCGCAAAAAAAAAAAAAAAAAAAAAAAATAAGTCAGAAGCTACAGAAGGTCAGTCAATTACAAACAAGTGGAGGTAGCCAGAGCCTTCAAGGCAGTGGTTTCTCTGATGAGGGTGGCCTGTTTCTCCCTGCTGTGCCTGCTCAGGGCGCTCTCACCTTTGAAACCCAGCTCTGTCCCTCTTGTGGGAGCTGAACCTTCCCCAGCCCCAGTTGTCAGTGTGTGTCCCTCCATCCCCTCCGCCCCTCTCCTGTAGTGACCTTTGCAGCGCTGCCACCATCATCCCAGCTGTTTCTTTCTCTTTTTTTTATTGAAGTATAGTTGTTTTACAGTGTTGTGTTAGTTTCAGGTGAAAAGCAATGTGATTCAGTTATTTATACATATATATCTAGTCCCTGTGAGGATCGAATGTTCCTTGAGAGCCACATGGGAATCCAGAAAAAGGACACTGTTTCTGTGGTCAGTTTGTATTTTACTTTGTGGTCCTGGCCCACGCTCCTTCCACCTTGCCTCCCCTCTTTCTTTTCTTCCTTGTCTAGACAAATAGTGCTGATCTCTAATGTGAAAATCATCACACTAAAATGACAGTTTACTGTTGCTCTTCCTGGAAAATCTAATCTGGTGTTTGCATTCTTTTTTTTGTGCAATATGCATTGATGTAAAAATAATTGGAAGATGGACTTCCTCCTAGTGGGGAAAGGAAGAAAGAAAGTGAATCAGATGCTTAAAAGTCATTGTCATCATCTGGTTCTAAAATGTGGGCTCTATATTCATTTACTTTTATGCTTATTGGTCCAGTAAGAGCCATTCAGAATTATTACTGATACATAACAACAGAAAATAGTGCTTTTTCATTGGCCAGTCATGAGTTAAATTTACATCAGTGTTTTGAGAATCAGTGATGAAATAAATGTAACCAAAATCAGTAAATTCTATTTTAGTATTGATTCCTTTCTTCCGATTGGTCATTCCTTATGTACTCCAAAACAATGGTCAGAAGGCTTTTTCTGTAAAGAGCCAGATAGTAAATATTTTAGGCTTTGCTTGGCCATGTGGTCTCCGTTGCAGCTACCAAAATCTACTGCTACTGTGTGAAATCAGTCATAGACATACAGAAACAACTAGGTTTGGCTAGTTCAAATAAAACTTTATTTTTGAACACTGAAAGTTGAATTCCATATAATTTTCACATCACAAAATATTCTCCTTTTTTTTTAACCATTTAAAAATGTAAAAAACATTCTTAGCTAGAAGGCCAAATAGTGCTTTTTCATTGGCCAGTCATGAGTTAAATTTACATCAGTGTTTTGAGAATCAGTGATGAAATAAATGTAACCAAAATCAGTAAATTCTGTTTTAGTATTGATTCCTTTCTTCTGATTGTACTCCAAAACAATGGTCAGAAGGCTTTTTCTGTAAAGAGCCAGAGAGTAAATATTTCAGGCTTTGCTTGGCCATGTGGTCTCCGTTGCAGCTACCAAAGTCTACTGCTACTGTGTGAAATCAGTCATAGACATACAGAAACAACTAGGTTTGGCTAGTTCAAATAAAACTTTATTTTTGAACACTGAAAGTTGAATTCCGTACAATTTTCACATCACAAAATATTCTCCCTTTTTTTAACCATTTAAAAATGTAAAAAACATTCTTAGCTAGAAGGCCATACAAAAACAGGCAATAGACCAGGTTTGGTTGATGCTGTTCTAAGGCTTTTGTGGAATAGCCACACAAAACATTTTCAGTTTCACTACTTTTTGAGCTCTGGGAGAAAACAATAATGCCCTCTTACTATCAAATACATAAAAATCACCACTGCCTATTGAGTGAGATTCTAAGCTTTACCTAAAATCACGTACTGTAGTCAGTTGATGAAAATCTTGAATAATTGTTGAAGGAGACAGGACATGCCATGTGCTCTAAGCAGAATAAGACCTCCGTCTCAGTCTGCCCAGGCTGCTGTACCAAATCATCACAGCCTGTGTGGCTTATAAATAGCAGAAATGTATTGCTCACATTTTGGGAGGCTGAAAGTCTGAGATCAGGGTGCCAGCATGGTCAGGTGAGGTCGCAGACTTCTCGTTGTATCTTCATACGGTGGAAGGTGCTAGGGAGTTCTGTGGAATTTCTTTTATAAAACCACTATTCCTATTTATGAGGGCTCCACCCTCATGACCTTATCACCTCTCAAAGGCCCATTTACTAATACCACCTCCTTAGGATTTCAGCGTATGAATTTGGGGGGACATAGTAACCTCTAAAAATGGTAGTTCTTTTTTTTTTTTTTTTTTTGCGGTACGCGGGCCTCTCACTGTTGTGGCCTCTCCTGTTGCGGAGCGCAGGCTCAGCGGCCTCGGCTCACGGGCCCAGCTGCTCCACGGCATGTGGGATCTTCCCGGACCAGGGCACGAACCCGTGTGCCCTGCATCGGCAGGCGGACTCTCAACCACTGTACCACCAGGGAAGCCCTTAAAAATGGTAGTTCTTTATTTCTTCCACAGTTGTTCATTAGGCACCACTGTATGCTCAGCCCAGGCTTGGGGTACAGCAGTGACCATGGCAGTCTGCAGTTCCAGCTTTTTATTTCGCTGGTTTTTGAGCATCTTCTGTGATTAGTCAGCTCATCTAGAGCAGATTGTATGAGCTTTGTGATGGCTCTGGCTCGGAAGTCACATGTGGGGATGTTTGGTAGACATGCTAGTGTAAAACCTCTCAATTCCTGCCCAGTGGCATTCAGTTTAAAGGATTTGTCCATCTTTGGTGGTCCCTGAGGGGGTAGAGCTTTTGTTTCTTTGACTTTAGGGTCAAGGTTGTAGTTTTACCCATGGCATCTTTTATCTTTCAGGTGCATGCTGCGTGTCCTGGACTCATTCGGCACAGAACCAGAGTTCAACCATGCCAACTATGCCCAGTTGAAAGGCCACAAGACTCCCCGGGGCAAGTGGAATCTGAACCCGCAGCAGTTTTACACCATGTTCCGTGAGTAGTTGTGTCTCACCTCTACTTTCCAGAATGCCGCCAAAGACAAATGGGAAAAGAAATGAGGTCACCATGTATTTTCAGTTGTGATTCCCAGAGCCCTTAGCTGTAGAAATGGGTGCTGTGGAAACTTTTTCTTGGGAATAACTGTATTTTTTTTAAACCGGAATTGAAAGGCTATGTGAACATTTTGTAAAAAGCCTTAGAAATGTTCTGGAGAAAAATATTCACTATGAGGTATCACTGGAAACCATCTGGGAAAGGACTTTGGATGGACTTTGGCAGGCAGTAAACATGCTTCATGCGACACAGACATTGTTTAGGGTCCACTTGATGATTCAAGAGGAATGAGGTCTTCCACGTGCATACGTTTTCCAAATAATTAAACCTTCATTATTTAAGCATCAAACTTTGTAAAGAAAAAAAAAAGTCTTTTCAAAATAGAACGATTTAAAACTGTTTCATACCTTACTGGCTTCTTAAACCTTGGGCCTAGGATGAAATCTCACCCTCTGTTGCTCACGTGGTGTCCATGTTGCCACGAGCAGTGATTATTTTGTAAAGTGATATAGTGGACAGGCTAAAAGTTGATGAACCCGCTGACCCCAGCTGTAGCCTTTCAGCAATTTTCTGTGTTCCTTTCCCACATTCACCATTTCTTGTTGCTGCCATCAGTCTACCTGCCTGTAGCTTCATTTCATTTATAATTAGCTGAGGACCAAATACCAAATCCTGTGGTATTCATGCCAAAAATGAATTTATTGTTTAAGTCCATAGACCTTGGTGATTCCCCTTGATGAGGTGAATTCCTGTTCTGGAAATGAAAGGTCCCCCGAGTTAAACAGTTCATTTGGACACTCAGAGTGCAGATTTCCATTTTCCTAAATTATCGGAATAATTTTAATCCAGAAATTTCCATCCTAGAATTAGGATCTGAGCTGCTAATCTGTTT
>NW_021146079.1:15994-22769 GCF_002837175.3 Physeter macrocephalus
TAGAAATAGGAGGCTTTTCCAGAAAGAAGTTCTCTTTTAGAATGTTGGAATTCAAAGTCCAAAAGAACTTATTTTTATTCTCCATGAATGGAGGATTTCAGCAGTGTTGGTTGATTGAATTGAAATCAATTCACTGCTTACAATATAACTAAAGATGGAAAAATAGATTAATTCTTGTTAACCCGGGAAAGGGATAGTTTCTTAACTGACTCAGAATTCAGCAGGAATCGGGGGCAAAACTGATACATTTGTCTGCCTAAAAAAAAAAAAAAAAGCAACCTATATGGCAAAATCAACAACACACAAAAAATAACACCATAGCAAATTGTGTTGCAGAGGATTAATATCACTAATGTATAAAGAGCTTCTAAAAATTGAGAAGAAAACATTCCACAGTCCAGTAAGAAATGGGCAAAAGCAGTTTGGAGAAAAGAGAAACATATTGCCCCCAATATATGAAAACATGTTAACCTCACTCATGATAAGAGAAATGCATTTTAAAACTGCACCAAGATCCCATGTCCTGCATATCAGATTGGCAAACATCTGAAAGTTTGCTAACGCAGCTCTTCCTATGGTGAGACTTAGGGAAAGCAGTGGGAATGCAGCCCAGCTGGCACTTGCCCCTGTGCAAGAGATTTGTCACTGTCTAGCATAGCATCCTAGGCAACCTTCCTTTGACAAGGTCATATCTAGGAATCCATCCCAAAGATTAGTGAGCAAAGGTCAGACATGGTATTTATTATGGCACTATTTGTACTAGGAAAAGACTGGCAATAACCCAGAGGTTCCTAATAAGGCACTGAGTGAATAATATGGTCTATTGATAGAGTGATGTCACGTGTAACTGTGCAAAAGGGCCGAGGGGAGACTCCATTCTCTGGAGGGAGATGTCTAGGATATATTAAATGATAAAAACCAAAATGCAGGAAGGTATATGGAGTCACTCCCTTCTATATAAGAAGGGTATGGGGGGAGGGAAGTGTGTGTACATGTATGAATGTGCTTGTGTTTTCAAAAGAAACAATGGAAGAATAGCAAGCTAATAAAAATGATTACCACTGGAGGAGGGTTTGCAGGGACAGGGATAGAAAATAAATGTCTCTTTTTTTTAATTGAAGTATAGTTGATTTACAATGTTGTGTTAATTCCTGCTGTACAGCAAAGTGATTCAGTTATACATACATCTACATTCGTTTTTATATTCTTTCCCATTGTGGTTTATTACAGGATATTGAATATAGTTCCCTGTGCTAGATGTCTCTTAACATACTTTATTTTGACTTTGGACCCATATAAATGTTTTACATAATTTTAAAAGAAAAAAGAATTCACTAAAGATTGAAAAGAGATCAAAAAATGAAACAACAAATCTGTATCAGGTTGGTGCTAATCTCTCACACAGATAAAATAATTATTTCAAGTGACTTTAAAGCACAGTCTTTGGACCATACAGTTGTAGTGGGGAATATTTATATTGTTATTTGAAACTATTACAGTTATACTGTAGGAACTACAGTTTGCAGTATATAGGAAGGGGGGAGTGTATAAAGAATTTAAAGATTGTATAATACTCAGCTTGAATAGGAAATATCACTATGAACTTATATTTTCTTGCTGAAAAGGAAATGTTTCCTAACTGTACTTTGAAAAGGATCAAAAGTAAAGACAATCCAGTGGCAGTGAATATCCTTAACACTCAAATTGGGATTTCCTAAGTACCTTTCCCACTAAAGGAACCTCTTTCTAAGATAAATAGGTGATTCCAGGTCTAGGGCAGGAACCGTTAAAGATGGGACATCTTTAACGTGGAAGCAAGGAAGCTAAGAAGGACCCCTGGGGTGGAGTCAGAAGGACACAGGAGCCAAAGCTGGGGTAGTTTGAGCATCAAAAAAAATAATGACTGCAGTGGATTTGAATCAAACCAACGGAAAATAATCCATGAATCCAGAATGATAGTCCAAGCAAGAAAAACCCAGAAAATCAATCGATCACCTTTGTGAGTTGCTATGACACCAACTTCATTACTCTGAAAAATAAATGGAAAGAATCCAGCTTTGATTGTGCCTTTATAGGACAAATTGTATTTGAAGATAATCAAATAGTTGATGAGAGAACGTTGTTAATTATGGGGAAATCACAGTTAATAAATGCAAAAGGAATGAAAAATTAGAAAATCAGCATTTTATAACTCTTAATGAGACAGCGGAGCAAGGTGGGGACCATCAATGGTGGCAAAATCCATCAAGTAACAGGGTGATGGAAAATTTCCTCGTGGCTAAGTCCAGGTCCAGTCTAACTCGGTCGTTGCCACAGAATCTTCCTTCGGGTAAGTGTGACTATTCTCAAGGCCTGAAGGGGAAGACCATTCCTTGGAGTAGAAGATGAAAGTGTCAAAAGTGTACCTATGTCTTGTCAATTTTTAAAAAATGAAACAGATTTACTAGTGCTTAATAGATGGGCTGATAGTAATCATTACATACTTGATGTATAATGTGCACATACACTGTGGGTGTACTTGGATTGTTTTCTCTTGATGGGATGCACAAGGAAAAGTTTGGAGACCACAGAAGTAGCGTTGTACTTGTAGAATCCGGTCGTCGTCAAGCCCGGCTGTCTTATTATGGGATTACCAGTGTTCTGGCAGGTGTGCAGTACAGGGAGAGGGTGGAGAAGGCTGTTTAGAAAGGGCCCAGCAGGAGGATAAGGAAAGGGAAGAACGCACCCACACTGTTCCTGAAGCATGTTTAGGAGTAGGGAAGTGAGACGGATGCTCCTGACCAGGTTGATGCTCTTGAAAATTCAGAGAGCACTTCTCCCTTTAAGGCTGCTTGTATTTCTCCTCTAACTCATTTCCTCACTAAGTTGGTAGAATTTCTACAAGCTGAAAAGCCTGGCTTTTCTTCACTGTTTTGCCCCAAATCTCAGAATTTCACTAGAACTATCCTCTCTGTGTATTCTGTTTGCATTTGGGCATTTTTTGTGTGTCAGCATAGACTGTTCCCAGCACCTTCCTAAGCAGCTTCTATAGGGACCAACCGAGTGGTCAGACAACAGTAAGGACATTTAACTAGATCTTTGAGCGATGGTTTTTTCCGGGAAGCTGAGCTGAGAAGTACAGTTCTTCCTCCGTCAGGGCAGGCCTCTTGTTCCTTTTCCCTCTTGTCCATACTCTAGTGTCGCTTCTGAGCTGGGCACTGAGACGCTCCTCCTGCCCCAGAGCCAGCTCTGAAAAGCTCAGCCTGGACCAAGCTATTCCTCCTCAAAAACCACAGTGCCTTCCCTTTGCCCACGGGGTCAGGTCCAAAGTCCATAGCATAGCTCTCGGGCCCCCTGCCTTCTCTCCCCTACCACAGCCCTCCCCTGGCCTCCCCGACCTCACCAGACAGTCTGCTGGTCTCTGAAGGTGCCACCATGATTCCTAGGCTGCTTGTATTTCTCCTCTAACTCATTTCCTCACTAAGTTGGTAGAATTTCTACAAGCTGAAAAGCCTGGCTTTTCTTCACTGTTTTGCCCCAAATCTCAGAATTTCACTAGAACTATCCTCTCTGCGTATGCTGTTTGCATTTGGGCATTTGTGTGTGTCAGCATAGACTGTTCCCAGCACCTTCCTAAGCAGCTTCTATAGGGACCAACCGAGTGGTCAGACAACAGTAAGGACATTTAACTAGATCTTTGAGCGATGGTTTTTTTCCAGGAAGCTGAGCTGAGAAGTGCAGTTCTTCCTCCGTCAGGGCAGGCCTCTTGTTCCTTTTCCCTCTTGTCCATACTCTAGTGTCGCTTCTGAGCTGGGCACTGAGACCCTCCTCCTGCCCCAGAGCCAGCTCTGAAAAGCTCAGCCTGGACCAAGCTATTCCTCCTCAAAAACCACAGTGCCTTCCCTTTGCCCATGGGGTCAGGTCCAAAGTCCATAGCATAACTCTCGGGCCCCCTGCCTTCTCTCCCCTACCACAGCCCTCCCCTGGCCTCCCCGACCTCACCAGACAGTCTGCTGGTCTCTGAAGGTGCCACCATGATTCCTTACCACCTTTGCTGCCTTTATATCACCCTTAGAGCAAAATTTTATTTTTCTCTTGAAGTCTCTATTTAAATGACTTCCATCTTTCCAATCAAATTTAAAAAAATAATAACCCTATTATAAAAACAGGGAAAGCCTCCCCAAGGAAAAAGGCCCCCATATCCTAATGTAAGCATTATTATCTTTTTCAGGGATATATTTTTGCATAGTTATAACACACATACTAAAATTTTATATATGCTTTTTTTCCATTTACTAGATCAAAAAATATTTTCAAATTTTAAAACCCTTGTTTCCAAGGCTGTTTTATATAGTCTGTCAAGTGGACTTTGTATTTATTTGGGGTACTTTTGCTAATTCTTATTGAGAATTAATTGTTGCTTTTTCTGGGCTTGCCAGGGACTTGACCCTATATTTAGGGATTATTTCAGTCAACAGCTTTTAATCTGCTGTGCGTACTGCTTTTTCTAAACTCCTGAAGGAGTTTAGAAAAAATAAGGTATTCTCTTATTTTTCTCAGTCCCAAACAAGGTGCATCATACCCCAGTAAAGGAATGACAGGAATCTGCCCACACAGAAAAATCAAATAGAGAAGACATCTGCCTGCACCATTAACAAGAGAAAATAAAACCCTGAAGTTGGTGTCTTGAACCTTGAATTATCCCATATTTGGATAGTTCTAATTATCTGCCTGACACCCTCTTTCACAACTTCATCAGGCTTATGTAAAAACATCAGTAGTGGGAAAACATCTTCATCTAATTGAGTTTTTTCCTCTCTTGCCCTGAAGACTGTGGCTAAAAGTAGCAGTAGCAGAGAGTACCAGATTCTTTTTTGTTTTGGGGTTTTTTTTGTTTGTTTATTTTTGTTTTTGCGGTACACGGGCCTTTCACTGTTGTGGCCTCTCCCGTTGTGGAGCACAGGCTCCGGACACGCAGGCTCAGCGGCCATGGCTCACGGGCCCAGCCGCTCCACGGCATGTGGGATCTTCCCGGACCGGGGCACGAACCTGTATCCCCTGCATCGGCAGGCGGACTCTCAACCACTGCGCCACCAGGGAAGCCCAATCAATTACCAGATTCTTCATTCCTAGTTTCAGGCAAGCTGCATCTCAGACTTATATTTACCTCCTGTCGTTGAAAAGTTTCCGTAACGTTTATTAGTCTGTTTAGCAACCTCAGTGTTCATATCACTGTAATAGAACATTTCCTATTTTCGAGGCAAAGTCTGTTTGTATTAATAGGTTTATTTTTACTTGAGTAATTTTTTAGTCCTTTTGAGAATTTGCCTTCTGGGTGCTCATATTGTGTAATTATAGTCTGGGCTGGGAGATACTCAGTGTTTCTCGATACATGTAGAAATTTGGGAGCTGTGACAGAGTTGAGTGAGGAACAGACTGGGGATTCTGGAGGCATGAGAGCCTCCCTGTTTCACCTCCAACCCCTTTGCATTTGTTATACCATCTGGCCTCTGATGTTGTGCTTTCTCCTGTAGGCTTTTAGGTCTCCCAGGGTGCCAAGTTCTCTCTGACAGCCAGGCCATTGCATGTGCTGTTCCTTTGGCTGGAAACCGTGTCCCTCGCTCCCCCGTCCCCCCTACTCACCCTCCAGGGAGGTGTCCTGTCCTCCAGAAAGCCTTCCCTCCCTGAGCCTCTGCTCCTTTCCCCTCCCCCACCCCACACCTGTGTGCCTGCCCAGATGCCACTTCGCCATCTCCACGAGCATCATCACTGCTGAGTCCTCAGTCCCTGAAGTTGTAACATCACTGGTGATAAATATTGGTTGACTTAAGAATAAAGAACAAAGTAGACCCAACCACAGAATGGAGTTAATGAAAATGTAAGTAACATCATGACACTCCTGTGCCCACAATGACGTAGCCTCTCACTGTAGGGAGAAATGAGTCACCCCAGTTGCCTCAAGGCCTGGAGTGGTCTGGCCCCGCTACCCCCCACCCCGGCCTCATCTCTTACTACGTGTCCTCTTGCTTACTACTCTCTAGCCTCCTTACTGTGTTTTGGATGGGCCAGGCACACTCCTACCCAAGGACCTTTGCATCGGTTGTTCCATCCTCCAGAACATTGTTCCCTTAGACTTCCATATCCCCTCCTTCAGGTCTTTAACTCAGATGTCACTTCAGTGAGACTAACCCTGACCCCCCCTACCTTTTTTTTTTTTTGCGGTATGCGGGCCTCTCACTGTTGTGGCCTCTCCCGTTGCGGAGCCCAGGCTCCGGACGCGCAGGCTCAGCGGCCATGGCTCACGGGCCCAGTCGCTCCGCGGCATGTGGGATCTTCCCAGACCGGGGAACGAACCCGTGTCCCCTGCATTGGCAGGTGGACTCTCAACCACTGCACCACCAGGGAACCGCCCCCCTACCTTTTTAAAATGCAACTCTTTTGTCCTCCAACTTCTTATACCCCTTCCCTGCTTTCTTTTCCTCCATAACTGTATTATCACTTAGCATTTATGCTTCACGGACTTTTGTTTATTTTCTTTTTTTTCTCTGCTGGAATCTGAGGATAGTATTAGTAGGAGTTTGACTGTGTTGTTCATTGCTGAGACTCCAATACCTTGAAGAATATCTGGCACATAGTAGGCATTCAGAAAATACTTATCGATTGAATTAAATTAAATTGAACGATAATGCCTGTTCTATTTTTAGTCCATGCAACAATGTAGGGAAGGGTAAGAAATGTACAAATCTAAGATTACACTGTAGCACAGGGAACTATATTCAATATCCTGTGATAAACC